>NC_069499.1:884724553-885024553 GCF_027579735.1 Bombina bombina | reverse complement strand
CAAAATAACCTCAATCTTAAATTTGTGTCCAAAGTGGACAACAAACAAGTTGAATTTATTGACCTGGTGCTTTCTGCCGATGATAACAAAAAATTAACTGCTAAGAACTATCGGAAACCTACTGATAAAAATGGTTTCCTGAATGCCAAAAGTGGTCACTTGTCCAGGTGGAAAACTAATATTCCCCTAGGACAATACCAAAGAATCAAGAGAAATTGCACCATGGAAATTGATTACAACAGTGAAGCAGCCATTTTGGATGCTAGATTTCTAGAAAAAGGTTATGATGAATCTATTATCAAATCTGCTAATGAAAGGGTCCAGAATATGAATAGAAAAATACATCTTGAACCCCCAAAAATGAGAAAGCCAATTAATACTAATACTGGTAATAATAACATTAGATTCACAACAACTTATAATCAGGGCTCAAAAGAGATTCAAAATATCCTAAAGAAGCATTGGGGAGTATTAAAAGTGGATACCATTCTAGGAAGTACTCTATGCTACGGGATCCACTACAACAACAAAAAGCAATTACAGCCACTCATTGGTTGGAACAAAAGCCAGGCACATATAAATGTGGAGTATCAAGATGTGGAATGTGTAAATATGTAGATAGGAATAATACCTTTATGAATTCTGGGGGGACCACAACTTTTAATATGAAATTTAAATGCAACTGTGGCACTACATATGTAGTATATCTGTCAGGTTAGGAAAAGTCCAGAAGAAGACCCAAATGCTATGGCGAACTTAAACAACACCCTTGCACTCTGAGTTTAATCCAGGACAACCTCTAAAAACAATTTATCACAATATGGAGCAGGGTTAGCCTCAGTCCAAAGTAATTCACAATATCAGCCAAATAGACTTCTGAGTAAGGAACTGGTTTCAGGAAGTCTTCCACAGAATCAGGAGAGCAGGGATAGTCCACTTATACTCAGACAGAGGAAAGGTAAAACAAGAAACAGTTAATAATGCAGGAGTAGGTAACTTGTTATTAGGCAGTTTGAGGGTTAATACTGTGTAGTCAGTCCTTGAGGAGTTTGGCAACAGGTTATCATGCAGTTTGTAGGTTTATACTGAATAGTCAGTACATACAGAGTTAGATAACAGCATAACAGGTAGGTTGAGGGTTAATACAGATTAATCACTATTTTCAGAGTTTGGCAACAGGTAAACATGCAGTTTGAGAATTTCACAGAATAAACAGTCCTTGCAATGTTTGGCAACAGGATATCAAGCAGTTTGAAGGTTTACACTGAATAAACAGTATTTGCAGAGTTTTGGCAACAGGTAAACAAGCAGATTGAGAGATTCACAGAATAAATAGTACTTGCAATGTTCGGCAACAGGTTATCAGGAAGTTAGAGGGTTAACCCAGGATAGTCAGTCTTTGCAGGGTTTGGCAGTTAGAGAGTTTCCACAGCAAAGTCCTCACAGGAGCCACAAATGGGCACTGAAGAAACAGGAAGCCCGGAATTAAAAGCCTGGTAGTGACATCATCAGGGAGGAGCGGCTCCGATTACCTGTCAATCTAGCACACAGAGAGGACAGCTGGAGCTTCCCAGCAGCCGAGTGTGACAGTGCCCCTCCTCAAGGCCTGGCAGGGTATTTCTTGTGAAAAGACTTGAGAAGAGCTGGAGCATGAACATGAGAGGCTGGTTCCCAAGATCGTTCAGAGAAAGGATTACCTTTCCAATGGACCAGGTAGTACAGCCAATTGCCCCGTAGCTTGGAATAAAAAATCTGGCTGACTTCAAACTCAGAAGTTCCCTCTACGGAAAGTGGAGGAAGTCGTTTACTCTTGATAGAGTACTGGTTGTAGATGACTGGCTTCAGTAAGGAGACATGAAACACTGGATGGATCTTTAGAGTCTTGGGTAAAGCCAGGCGGTATGCAGAAGAACAAACTTTGGAAACAATTTGAAAAGGTCCAATGTACTTAGGTACACCTTGAATAAACAGTATTTGCAGAGTTTTGGCAACATGTAAACAAGCAGATTGAGAGATTCACAGAATAAATAGTACTTGCAATGTTCGGCAACAGGTTATCAGGAAGTTAGAGGGTTAGCCCAGGATAGTCAGTCTTTGCAGAGTTTGGCAGTTAGAGAGTTTCCACAGCGAAGTCCTCACAGGAGCCACAAAGAGTAACAAACTAACGGGCACTGAAGAAGCAGGAAGCCCGAAATAAAAAGCCTGGTAGTGACATCATCCGGAAGGGGCTGCTCAGACTACCTGTCAATCAAACACACAGAGAGGACAGCTGGAGCTTCCCAGTGGCCAAACGTGACAATATCTCTTAAGTTGTAGTTGCAGAATGTTCTATGTAGGTAGAACCAAAAGGAATATCCGCACCAGACTAAACAAACATGTGAATACAGGGAGTGCAGAATTATTAGGCAAGTTGTATTTTTGAGGATTAATTTTATTATTGAACAACAACCATGTTCTCAGTGAACCCAAAAACTAATTAATATCAAAGCTGAATATTTTTGGAAGTAGGTTTTAGTTTGTTTTTAGTTTTAGCTATTGTAGGGGGATATCTGTGTGTGCAGGTGACTATTACTGTGCATAATTATTAGGCAACTTAACAAAAAACAAATATATACCCATTTCAATTATTTATTTTTACCAGTGAAACCAATATAACATCTCAACATTCACAAATATACATTTCTGACATTCAAAAACAAAACAAAAACAAATCAGTGACCAATATAGCCACCTTTCTTTGCAAGGACACTCAAAAGCCTGCCATCCATGGATTCTGTCAGTGTTTTGATCTGTTCACCATCAACATTGCGTGCAGCAGCAACCACAGCCTCCCAGACACTGTTCAGAGAGGTGTACTGTTTTCCATCCTTGTAAATCTCACATTTGATGATGGACCACAGGTTCTCAATGGGGTTCAGATCAGGTGAACAAGGAGGCCATGTCATTAGATTTTCTTCTTTTATACCCTTTCTTGCCAGCCACGCTGTGGAGTACTTGGTCGCGTGTGATGGAGCATTGTCCTGCATGAAAATCATGTTTTTCTTGAAGGATGCAGACTTCTTCCTGTACCACTGCTTGAAGAAGGTGTCTTCCAGAAACTGGCAGTAGGACTGGGAGTTGAGCTTGACTCCATCCTCAACCCGAAAAGGCCCCACAAGCTCATCTTTGATGATACCAGCCCAAACCAGTACTCCACCTCCACCTTGCTGTCGTCTGAGTCGGACTGGAGCTCTCTGCCCATTACCAATCCAGCCACGGGCCCATCCATCTGGCCCATCAAGACTCACTCTCATTTCATCAGTCCATAAAACCTTAGAAAAATCAGTCTTGAGATATTTCTTGGCCCAGTCTTGACGTTTCAGCTTGTGTGTCTTGTTCAGTGGTGGTCGTCTTTCAGCCTTTCTTACCTTGGCCATGTCTCTGAGTATTGCACACCTTGTGCTTTTGGGCACTCCAGTGATGTTGCAGCTCTGAAATATGGCCAAATTGGTGGCAAGTGGCATCTTGGCAGCTGCACGCTTGACTTTTCTCAGTTCATGGGCAGTTATTTTGCGCCTTGGTTTTTCCACATGCTTCTTGCGACCCTGTTGACTATTTTGAATGAAACGCTTGATTGTTCGATGATCACGCTTCAGAAGCTTTGCAATATTAAGAGTGCTGCATCCCTCTGCAAGATATCTCACTATTTTTGACTTTTCTGAGCCTGTCAAGTCCTTCTTTTGACCCATTTTGCCAAAGGAAAGGAAGTTGCCTAATAATTATGCACACCTGATATAGGGTGTTGATGTCATTAGACCACACCCCTTCTCATTACAGAGATGCACATCACCTAATATGCTTAATTGGTAGTAGGCTTTCGAGCCTATACAGCTTGGAGTAAGACAACATGCATAAAGAGGATGATGTGGTCAAAATACTCATTTGCCTAATAATTCTGCACTCCCTGTAATATAAAAATGGGTTTAAAAACACACAGTGTCCCTCAACATTTTAGATAATTTCATAATTCAGACCCCAAAAGTTTAAAAATTAAAGTTATAGATTGGATACCTCCCAACAAATATCCAAATATATTATTAACTTACTACAAGCTTTTATGTGATTCTAGTAGGACATTTCAATACTTGTAACATGATACTTTAGGCACCAATAGGGATGTCTCCATGCATATATACATATCTATATATACATACAAAAGCACATGCTGACAATCATAATAAGATGTGAATATCTTCATTATGATTTTATCCTCTTGTGTATTGTTTTTATGTAAAGCCTGTATACTTTCACTAACACTGTTTTTATTGTTCACAAATGTTACTTATGTCGGATGTATATGCACATTTGTTTGGTTGTTATACTAAGATTACCCTCTTTATTCTGTTTTTATGTAAAGCCTGTATTTTTATTTGATACTGTTTTTATTGTTTTCCAAATGCAGACTTTTATGTGCTACAAATGTAACATGTGTCAGATGTATACGCACATCTGATTGGTTGTATTAACACCAACCTCCCATTGGCTCTTTAAAAAGTCGGTTAGAGCAGTCAACAAATTCACTCTTGAAAAAGTCTGAGTGTTCTCAGACGAAACGCGTAGAGACTCTTACACTCGGTATTGGGTTTTAACACTTTTATTGCTCGTTTTGCTTTATTATCCTGTAAGTAGCTATTTGTATTTTGCGCACTTACACTACATTAAATTTTATTTCACTTGAGTCGGGCGGCTCCTGTTCTGTCCTTTTTTCCAGTATTTCTTGTGAAATGTTTGTGCAATCCCGCCCCCTGCACATCCGCGTCCAATCGGCCTCTGGCAGGGGGTGTCAATCATCCCGATCGTATTGAACCAGGGTGATTGTAGTCCGCCACCTAAAAGGCGGTGGAGGAGTTAAGGAGCAGCAGTCTTGTTAAATCCGGCCCTATATCTTTGAATTGGCTGTATAAGGCAACTGCAGTTCAAGCAGTTACATTTTAATATTAGTTGATATATGCAGATATGAACAGAACAAAGCACATTTAATAACAGAAGTAAATTGGAAAGTTGTTTAAAATTGCATGTTCTATCTGAATCACGAAAGTTTAATTTTGACTTTACTGTCCTTGAAATATGTCTGTATTGGCACTTGTTCAAGCAAAGCCAATGGCAAATAGCTGACTAAACCATTGTTCTCTTCAACTTTGTTTACATGTAATTATAATATACATTACTTACATTTTATTTAACAGCATTTATAATTTTGGGATTGTTCACAATCTGTTGTTTGATAGTTATCAATAAGTTAACAGCTGCCAATGAGCTGTTTTCTATATTGATGCAATCACAATCAGCCATTTTCTGAGTTTATCAGAAGTGCTTTTTTCATTATAATTTTGGTGATAAATGGTCCTGTACTTAAAGGTACATTAAACACTTTAAGCTGGCTATATAAAATTATTATATATATATGGGAAAATACTGACAGTCTTATCTGTATAAGTCCCAGAGCTGCTGTGTCTCTTTAAAGCGCTAATACATTAATGTCAGGATATAGGTACACAACAGATTGATCTGGAGCACTTAGACAAGGTGCTATCCTGTGTGTAACTGAGACTTATAATGCATGTATGCTTAGCTGACAATGCAATGTCTTTGTCAAAGTCAAAAAATGAGTTACCGGCAAAGTGTCAATTCAATGTGGGATGTACCTCTGAATCCGCTGGGGGGTTATCAAGTGCCAATGAATGGTGTGCTATGTGGATGTCACCTTTCCATGGCATCCCAGTATTGGATGTACTGACTCAGTGATACAACGTGGTCCGCAGTGACTGGGAAAGAGGGTTGGCGTAATGCCTCACCATGTCATACGTGACGCTCTAGGTCCTGAGCACTGATCGACTCTGTAGGTACTCTGGAGTCCGTATGTTTATCCTCAGAGAACTGCTTCGTAGGGAAGCCCCTCCTTCTGATGGGATTTCACAGAGGTACAAGGAAAATGTCAGTAAAGCAATGTGGATAGTACTGCAAGAGAAAACTGTGACAATCTATGAATACAGGATAGGGATTCCAGTCCTCAAGCTAGCTCAGCCGTAAATACAAAACAACAGGAACGAGGGATCCGAGAATCAGAGACAACAAGTGATTTATTCAAGCTTGAAGGTGTTGCACATTAACAGTGAGAGGGCAGATGCGGAAGAACTGACGTTTTTTGCGCATGCTCAGATGCGCTTCATCAGAGATCAAAGGTGTCCGCCTGGTGAGAGCTTAAAAAAGGAACATCACCTAATAAGAAGAAGACAGAGAGCAATATTAAGCAACCATTGGTAAAAAATCGAACATGGTGATATAATCTATGTATAACGCTCTCTACATAACATTCAAAACATGTTTCATATTTATATATAAAGTCGGCAATATACTTTCATTATTTTTTTCCCCTTTTCCTGCAATTCCATTCTGAAATGTGTAATACCAACGCACACTAACGTGTGCTGGTATTACAAGTTAACAGCTATGGGAAGCATTGAGCGCACAAGAGTGCATTTGAATAGGCTTCAATAGGAGCCTTGTTCTGATACCGTCAGAGAAATATTTTCAAGGTTTCCATTGAAATATTTTGAGCTGGTCGTACAATCAGTCTTTTCATGTATGTGTAAGATAACGTTGTGTTAATGCGTACAATTGACTCTAGATTTCAAAAAAATTGAGCCATAACAAGTTTGTTGCTATGGTATCCCGACCTTACACTAAAATGGTTAAGTTTAAAGGGACAGTTCACCCAAAAAATTTCTCCCCTTTACATTATTCCCAATTATCCTTTTTACCTGCTAGAGTGTATTAAATTGGTTACAAGTAGCTCCTTTACTCCTATTTTAGCATTTGAAATAGCTGATTTAGTCTGTGGTATAGCCACCTTCAGTATACTAAAAGTTTTGATACTGGAGTATATGCTACTGACAAGCCTAAGTAAACACAGCCAGCAGAAGAAGTTACACTCTCAGTGGGATTCAGGATAGTTAAGTAATAAAAAGCATAATTTTCCATTGTTCTCTCTATGTATTGAGCTTTGGTGTTCCAGACAAATATAAGATAAGGAAACAATTGTGTGTTTTATTACTTAACATAGTTAAGTAATAAAAAGCATAATTTTCCATTGTTCTCTCTATGTATTGAGCTTTGGTGTTCCAGACAAATATAAGATAAGGAAACAATTGTGTGTACACAAAGTGATAACATAATGAGATCTGATATTACCTTTAAGTTCAACCTATTGTAATAGGCTGTGGTTTAAAAGCACAACATCAACTACTTCATATACACAAATGAACCTGAAAATGCTATTTCTCCTACATTTTATACTCTGCAGCTGGTATAACAAGTCATTTAAAATACATTAATGGAAAAACAATTTTACAGTGTACTGTCCCTTTAACACATGGACTCCTAACCTGTGATCGCCTCAAGAGAGAAAGACATGGGAGTTATGTGGGTCACAAAGCAAAGATACATTTGTCTAGATTTAGAGTTTTGTCAGTAACGACCCGCGTAGCTAACGCTGGCTTTTTCCCCCCGCACCTTTTAAATACCGCTGGTATTTAGAGTTCACAGAAGGGCTGCGTTAGGCTCCAAAAAGGGAGCGTATAGCATATTTACCACCACTACAACTCTCAATACCAGCGGTGCTTACAGACGCGGCCAGCTTCAAAAACATGCTCATGCACGATTCCCCCATAGAAAACAATGGGGCCGTTTGAGCTGAAAAAAAAACCTAACACCTGCAAAAAAGCAGCGTTCAGCTCCTAACGCAGCCCCATTGTTTTCTATGGGGAAACACTTCCTAAGTCTGCACCTAACACCCTAACATGTACCCCGAGTCTAAACACCCCTAACCTTACACATATTAACCCCTAATCTGCTGCCCCCGCTATCGCTGACCCCTGCATATTATTTTTAACCACTAATCTGCCGCTCCATACACCGCCACAACCTACGTTATCCCTATGAACCCCTAATCTGCTGCCCCTAACACCGCCGACCCCTATATTATATTTATTAACCCCTAATCTGCCGCCCCCAACGTCGCCTCCACCTACCTACACTTATTAACCCCTAATCTGCAGACCGGACCTCACCGCTACTATAATAAAGTTATTAACCCCTAATCTGCCTCACTCCCACCTCAATAACCCTATAATACATAGTATTAACCCCTAATCTGCCCTCCCTAACATCGCCGACACCTAACTTCAAGTATTAACCCCTCATCTGCCAACCGGACCTCACCGCTACTCTAATAAATTTATTAACCCCTAAAGCTAAGTCTAACCCTAACACCCCCCTAAGTTAAATATAATTTAAATCTAACAAAATAAATTAACTCTTATTAAATAAATTATTCCTATTTAAAGCTAAATACTTACCTGTAAAATAAACCCTAATATAGCTACAATATAAATAATAATTATATTGTAGCTATTTTAGGATTTATTTTTATTTTACAGGCAACTTTCAATTTATTTTAACTAGGTACAATAGCTATTAAATAGTTAAACTATTTAATAGCTACCTAGCTAAAATAAAGATAAATTTACCTGTAAAATAAAAACTAACCTAAGTTACAATTACACCTAACACTACACTATACTTTAATAAATTATTTATATTTAAAACTAAATACTTACCTGTAAATTAAACCCTAAGATAGCTACAATGTAATTGATAATTGCATTGTAGCTATTTTAGGGTTTATATTTATTTTACAGGTAACTTTGTATTTATTTTAGCTAGTTAGAATAGTTATTAAATAGTTATTAACTATTTAATAACTACCTAGCTAAAAGAAATACAAAATTACCTGTAAAATAAATCCTTACCTAAATTACAATTAAACCTAACACTACACTATCATTAAATTAATAAATTAAATTAACTACAAATAACTACAATTAAATACAATTAGATAAACTAACTAAAGTACAAAAAATAAAAAAAGCTAAGTTACAAAAAATAAAAAAAATAATTTACAAACATTTAAAAAATATTACAACAATTTTAAGCTAATTACACCTATTCTAAGCCCCCTAATAAAATAACAAAGCCCCCCAAAATAAAAAAAATTCCCTACCCTATTCTACATTAAAAAAGTTCAAAGCTCTTTTACCTTACCAGCCCTTAAAAGGGCCCTTTGTGGGGCATGCCCCAAAGAAAACTGCTCTTTTGCCTGTAAAAGAAAAAAATACAACCCCCCCCAACATTAAAACCCACCACCCACATACCCCTAATCTAACCCAAACCCCCCTTAAAAAAAACCTAACAATACCCCCCTGAAGATCATCCTACCTTGAGTCGTCTTCACTCAGCCGAGCCACTGATGGAACCGAAGAGGAGATCCGGAGCGGCAGAAGTGATCCTCCAAGGGACGCTGAAGAAGTCTTCCATCCGATGAAGTGATCCTCCAGGCGGCGCTGAAGAAGTCTTCCATCCGGGCGATGTCATCTTCCAAGCGGCGCTGAAGAAGTCTTCCATCCAGGCGATGTCACCTTCCAAGCGGGGTCTTCAATCTTCTTCTTCAGGATCCATCTTCATTCCGCCGACGCGGAACATCCTTCTTCCCCAACGGACTATCGACGAATGAAGGCTCCTTTAAGGGACGTCATCCAAGATGGCGTCCCTCGAATTCCGATTGGCTGATAGGATTCTATCAGCCAATGGGAATTAAGGTAGGAAAAATCTGATTGGCTGATGGAATCAGCCAATCAGATTCAAGTTCAATCCGATTGGCTGATCCAATCAGCCAATCAGGTTGAGCTCGCATTCTATTGGCTGTTCCAATAGGGTTATTGAGGCAGGAGTGACGTGGATTAGGGGTTAATAACTTTATTATAGTAGCGGTGAGGTCCGGTCAGCAGATTAGGGGTTAATACGTGTAGGTAAGGTTGGGGGGGCAGATTAGGGGTTAATAAATATTATGTAGGTGTCAGCGATGTTAGGGGCAGCAGATTAGGGGTACATAGGGATAATGTAGGTGGCGGCGGTCGGCAGATTAGGGGTTAAAAAATTTTAATAGAGTGGCGGCGATGTGGGGGGGCCTCGGTTTAGGGGTACATAGGTAGTTTATGGGTGTTAGTGTACTTTAGAGCACAGTAGTTAAGAGCTTTATGAACCGGCGTTAGCCCAGAAAGCTCTTAACTCCTGACTTTTTTCTGCGGCTGGAGTTTTGTCGGTAGATTTCTAAAGCTCACTTCAGCCAAGACTCTAAATACCAGCGTTAGAAAGATCCCATTGAAAATAAAGGATACGCAAATGGCGTAGGGGGATCTGCGGTATGGAAAAGTCGCGGCTGGAAAGTGAGCGTTAGACCTTTTCCTGACTAACTCTAAATACCAGCGGTAGCCCAAAACCAGCGTTAGATGCCTCTAAAGCTGGTTTTGACGGCTAACGCCAAACTCTAAATCTAGCCGATTGAATTTATAATTTTTTTTATATATATTTAAGGAAAAACTGTTTTTTGATTTATTAAAAAAAATTTTTAATTTATTGTTTCTTTATTTTCCAACAACACTTTACATCATATAAATTAAGCTTACAGTGGAAATATAACCACAGCCAGATGTTTCAAATCACATATAGAAATAACACATATCCAAAAGGAGATAGTCCAATTATGATGAGTCAAGATGTGCCTGGAATGGAGGAAAAACAAAGTCTCTCGGTAACCCAAACAAGGGCTCCATGGTTATTCAATAAACAAAATAAAAATCAACAACAAATAAAACCAAACATTCAGGAATTTGCAATACAAATATCTCACGTTAATAATGTTAAAACAATATACGCTCGATAATTGGCACTCTATCAGAATCTACTTGGGGGAAAATTAATATCTGGAGCTCTGCTCACAGTAAATTAACAAAGGATAGCCTCAAGATTCTTATTTATTATAAACAAATTGTTCCCACAAGAACATCATGTCCTGAAAGAAATCCATATGGCCAATCTTAAAGTAATAAGATCTCTCCAAGATCAGAGTATTTGATACTTGGTCAGTCCATTGAGGGATAGTAGGCAGCAGGGGACTTTTCCAAAATGTAGGAATTAATCTTTTGGCTGTATTTATTAAAATTTGGTATAGGTGTTGTCTAATCTTACATGGAGTATCAGATACATCATTGAATAAAATTGTTTCTGGAGATCAAATTGGACACCAGTAATATGACACGCTAACGAGTGAATTTGAGCCCAAAAGAGCTTTATCACCTCACACTCCCACTAGATGTGGTACATAGTACCTGCTCGTCCACAACCTCTCCAACATCTGTCACTGGCATTTTTGAACATATGTTTTAACTTGCTGGGGGTTAAGTACCATCTAGTGATAACCTTTAAATTTGTTTCTAAGCCTGTTGCAGAGTGAGCAGATTTGGCCGTGGACTTAAACCAAGAGGAACACTGTCTAGCGGAGATGTTTAAGCTCATTTCCTTTTCCCACTTAAGAGTATAATTCGGCAATAAAGGATAGTGAGATTTAAGAAGGTATTGATACATTAATGAGATAACTTTTTTTGGATGTAGCGATGAGGTACAAAAAGATTCAAACATTGTAGGTTGTCTTAGCATATCTTTGTTTGACTTATGAGTAGTCAGGAAGTGTCTTACTTGATGGTAATACAACCATGAGTTAAATGGAGTCAGTTCCCTTTCCAACAATGTGTCCCTTGAGGCCAATTGGCTGTGTGTCAATAATAGATATATGGGCAGATGTTTCGTTAGAGAGTGTGATGTGTTTGTATTAACTGACGTCTTCTGCAAATTTGCTGGGAACTCCCTATTTGGGTATAGAATAGTTAATGGGTAGTACTTTGAAGTAATTAAATGGAATTTGCTTCGTATTAGTGCCCAGTCTGACCATACTTCCTTTAGAATCGGATAAATGTCTAGCAATTCCCACTGGGGTTTTTGTGGGGCCCAACATATGCTACCCAAATGGGGAGTTTCTAATAGTTGTGTCTCTAAGTGGACGCATCTTTTGTACGAGGTCTCCCCTTGTCTACACCAATCTATTACACAATTTAATGAAGCAGCCTGCTTATATAAAAGGATATTAGGCACACCCAATCCTCCCTCTTCTCTGTGGGTGTACATAGTACTTTTCGCTATTCTAGGGGGCCTACGGTGCCAAATGTACGTGTCAATAATAGATTGTAGTTTACTTATGTGTCCACTAGTACCAGTATCGGGAGGGCCTGCAGGGTATAAAGGGCCTTTGGCAAAAGCATCATTTTTGCCGCTGCTATTCTGCCTAACCAAGAAAAAAATTTCGGAAGCCAAGAGGTGGTCAAATACGTAAATTCCTCTATTAATCGTCCGTAATTTAATTTGCGAAGGTCATCTAGTTTTAATGCTAGAAAAATTCCTAAATATTTCAAAGCCCGGTTTTGAATTCTATAGGGGTACTTTAGATTAAGTGCTAAGATGTCATTAGCAGTTATATTTATTGGGAGTAATTCTGATTTATTATTGTTAATCAAAAAATTTGAAACTTCGCAAAAGGCTCTTAATTTGCGTTGGACTACTGGCAAGGATTGGTCTGGTACCAATAATGTCATTAAGACATCATCCGCGAACATCGCTAATTTATAAGTTTCATCCTTGATTACAATACCTAGTATCTCGGGGTTATTGCAAATTTTTTCTGCTAGGGGTTCTAAGGACAATACAAATAATAAAGGAGATAAGGGGCATCCTTGACGAGTTCCATTCCGAATTTCAAAGTGATCAGACAATGTTCTGTTCACTTTGACCTGGGCGGAGGGGTTAGAATAAAGGGCTAAAATTTTGTGTATAAACGCGGTTGGAAATCCAAATTTTTGCAGGGTTGCTTGAAGAAAAATCCAATCCAGCCTATCAAATGCTTTTTCAGCATTGGTAAATAGGAGCACTGATTGGATATTTAAATTTTTAGCATAATCTATAAGGTGAAGGGCTTTACAAATATTATCTCTAGTCTCCCGTTGTGGGACAAAACCAACTTGGTCATAGAGGATTAAATATGGGAGGAATCTGTTAATCTAGTAGCTAATATTTTTGCATATAATTTCAAATCTACATTCAGTAAGGAAATAGGCCTAAAATTTGCCGGAGAGGTTGGGGGTTTGCCCGGTTTGGGAATAACTGAGATATGTGCTTGCATCATTGTATCCGGGAAGGGTTTAGAGTCAGAAATATGGTTAAATAGACTAAGAAGGTGCGGGATTAGTTGTGTCCTATTGGTTTTGTAATATCTGTTTGAAAAGCCGTCTGGGCCAGGGGCTTTGTCCGGCTTCATATCTTTTATGGCATCTGAGATTTCCTTACTGGTAATGGGTGAGTTTAAACAATTTCTATCACTAGATTTCAACCTAGGGAGTTTCAAGGTATTTAGATAGTTATCACATAATTTCTTGTGGGATTCAACTTGCCCGTTAGGGAACAAATTATATAACTTTGTGTCTTTGTGTCTTCTATTGTCGTTCCCTGATGTGAATCAAGAGAATGAATGTATGATTGCAATGATTGCTTTTTCAAAGCCCTAACAAACAGTTTGCCTGACTTATTACCTTCCCCATAATATTTTTGTTTAATATACATTTGGTGCCTTTGAAATTCTATTTGTAGATGGTGAGAAAGATTCTTACGTTTTTCTGCTAAGGCATCAAGAAGAGACTTGTCACTCGGATTTAATTTTAGGAGATAATCTGCTTCTGAGACCTCCTGTGCCAATTTAGTATAGTGTGTTAAGGATTGCTTATGTTTGTAGGCCTTAATTTTAATGACCTCGCCCCTTATAAAAGCTTTATGTGCTTCCCAGATTTTAGTATAATTAATTTCTGGAAGATTATTGAGGGAAAAGTACAAATCCAACTGTTTACTTATTTTATCTAAAATTTGTGGGTCTGACAGTAAGGAGTCATCTAGTCTCCAAACAAAAGGTTTAATCGGGATTGAGGGCCACTTCACAGTGCATTCCACAGAAGAGTGGTCCGACCATGCAGTATGTTTTATATAAATAGTTTTAATTAGGGATAATGCTAAATGATCAACTAGTATATAATCAATCCTGGAATTACTTTTTTGTAGATTTGAAAAGAAAGTATAGTCCTTAATTTGCGGGTGGAGATATCTCCATGCATCGTGGAGTGTCATTGATTTCACATCTCTCCATATCGAAGAAAGCAATTTGTGGTTAATTCTAGTATTGGGATTTGAGCTAATTCAGGATCTAATGGGATATTTAGGTCTCCTGCTACAATAAGAGGCCCTTTATGGATATCAATAATCTTAGTGGTGATTTGGGAGATGAATTTATCCTGACCGGTATTAGGGACATAAAGATTTACTATAGTGACAAGCTTACCGAACCGCAAACCCGTTACGCCCAGATATCTACTTTCCCTATCTTTATCCATTTGCAGGAGCTTAAACGAGATGGACTTATGAATGAGTAAACTTACTCCATTTGTTTTCTTAGCTATATTAGTACTATGGTAGTGTTGGGGATTGTGCGACCTTTAAAGTGGGTTTCCTGCAGCAATAATATATGACCCCCTATCTTTCATAAATCCCTTATAGCTAGATTCCGTTTATTAGGGCAATTAAAACCTTTAACATTTTGTGTAATTATTTGAATTGTTTGTTCAGCTAGTAACATCTTTACCATATTCTCTCGCTTTCCAACATTTGCAAATAACCCCTGAGTGGAACATAATACATTGAAATAACAACATTACAAAAACAATAATAAAAACAACATGTACACAACAGGTGTAACGAATGTGAAAGAGGAACCAAATCCTCTAAAGTAGGAGAAAATATCTCCAGATGATCAAATTTATATTGATTCATAGGTATAAAGCACTGCCTTGTATATATTGGGTAAATGAAGCAACCATTCCCCCAGGCCCACAATAAAATTGTCAGGTGGGCCTGTGGCAATTTATAAGTTGTGACTTAAAGTTACTGAACACCAGATTAGGTCTACACATTAGCATAAGGTGTTACTACACAAAGAGTATAACGCTCAAGATTGATGCTCCATGGTTACAACATCAAAGGAAACATTACAAAACCAAATTTACATAAACCTCAAGTTCAGTCTTATTTCCCAACAACTGCAACCAATGTACTTAACTGTTCTTCATATGGATGCCAGGAATACGCCTCTTCTTGCATAGTCTTAGGACCACGCATTGAAAAGACAGATTGTACCTTTTTACAATTACCGTCCTAGAGCACTCAGCCTGGCAAATCAGTTGTCCCAAGGCCTTGCTTGGTTTTGCGAGGCCTCCTTGAAGAAACGTCTTGCCATTCTCCCCTTTGAGGGAATGGAGGTGGATGTAAAATCCCTGAGGTGGTAGGTTGGTTGGCATCATCCTGTGGTGTAGGTAGATTAATTTCCAGCTCTTTACAGATCTGGCCAATGTCCTCCTGTTAATGATACAGCAATTCCTTGCCTTTCCATGTGACTTGTAAATGAAACGGATGACTCCATCTATATGGGCTATTCAGATGTCTCAATTTGGTCGTCAGTGGTCTGAGCTCCCTCCTTTTCAGCAAAGTTCTATGTGTTAGGTCCTCAAATACTTGCAGGGGGTCTGTTCTGAATTTAATCGGATATTTTTGCCTCGCCTTCTTCATAATTTCTTCTTTCATAGGAAAACTAGTGACCTTAACGATCACATCTCTCAGCGTTTGGTCTCCCAAGGATTTAGCTCTCAGAGCTCTATGAAAGCGGTCTAAGGCTACTGTAGCATCATCTCCAGTGTCCAGTAAAAAGTTGAAAAGACCCTGTATATATGACTCAAGGTCTGCGGGGGATATGGTTTCAGGGATTCCCCTGATCCTAACATTGCTACGACGGCTCCTGTTCTCCAGGTCATCAATTTTGTTCTCCATTTGGGCCATAGTAGCATCATGCTGGGCAGTTTTAGCCCTAAGGAAAGTAATATTGGAGTTGGAAAGATCCGACTGACCCTCCAGCTTCTCAACCCTCTGCCCAATGTCTGCAATATCTTTTTTTATCTCCGCAATCTCCTCCCGAATGCACTGCTTAACTTGGCTTACCAAGGAAGTAAAATCTTTCTTAGATGGCAGCAAATCCAAGAGAGCTTTAGGAATAGTAATAGTCGGCATTTAGACGGCACAGGTGTCGAAGTCTCCATGGTTTTGAAAAAATTATTTACTGAAGGAGTAGGCCCCTGTTTTTTATTTGCCTTATCAGGCTTATTCCCCTTCTTAGGCGACATATTGGTTTCACCAATATGGGTAACAGAATGATAATTTGTATTTATCTGAAGAAGGGAAATTTATAGTGAAAAGGAGCATTCCTTTTAATGCTTTGCCTGTAATCAGCTTCAGTTTTCTCAAAGGAGCATATTTAAATATTTTTTTTTTAAGCCCTCCATTATTCTAGTATACATAAAATGTAAATTGTGGGCTATGAGAAAAAACTGATGCATTTTTAGCCCTTATCACATGTAACAGTCCAGATCAGACCCCAGATTGAGTGGATCGCATGTCAGCTGCGTGCATATATTATAACCCACAGCGCTGCTGCTAGTCTCTCAGAGTCCTGAAAAGTATGCGCACTTTAGTGAAAGCGCCATGTTTATATAAGGCTTGGACTGCTGGAAAATCTTACCCATATGCTGTCAGCTGGTTATCATATATCGGGGAGCCTTTGTGATCTCCTTCTGTGTCTGAAAGTCTCAGCCAGTTTCGGCTTCCCACATGGCGTGCTCCTCTGCAACAACAGTCACAGAAAAATGAAGTCCAAGCTCAGGCCGGTCTCTGGTTGTGCTAGTATGTCACTGCCACAATGTTAACTCATACCCACAAATAAATATAGGTCAGTTTATGTCGCCATAGGAGTGCTTTTCCTCCGTTTTGCCCTAAAGGAAGCACAGAGCTCACAAAAGTGCAGCCATCTCGCTTGAGCGCTGGCTCAGCCCCCGATTTATTAAATTTTTAAATGTATTGATATAAATAAAGGACACTATTTTATGTGTTTCAATTAAATGTTTGTAATTTATGCTGTTTGGCTTCTATTATTTTCTATGGAAAGCATATATTTTTTTTTCCTCAACCGGAACTCCGGCAGCTGGTAATGATAGAAAACACGCCGTCAGAAAATGCTGATAAGCGTAATGGCTTTACATTTGTGCTAGGCCTTTACATATTGCATTATGTTGTTTGTCATTTAAACTTGGTGAGCTAATTCTAAATTATATTTTTTACTGAACTTGGCTCTACCTCAGCTTGATTTCTGGAAACTGACCCAGCTGATACTTTACTGACTGTGGCTAGTCCTGACCTTGATACTGGGAAGCTGTCTCTACCTGTGTCATGCTTTCACCTATCCTTGCTTTCCCTTTAATAGGAGGTGTCTATCATCAGGTATAAAAGTTCCTCCCACAGTCTAATAGTTGCTTGATTATTTTGTTCTACTAGCTCAGAATTATCCAGCTCCTGCATATTCTGGTATCTCTGTTGTGCAGACCTCACCTCTCTCACCAGCTATCACCTTTTGAGCATCCTCTCTCACTTACCATCTCATTGGAGTAATTTCTAAGGATCAATCTGTCTCCCTGAAACTCCTGCTCTCCCAGAGCTGACAGTTTCACACTTCCGGTTTCGGTAACACTGCAGGTGTGACGTCACACGCCGGAGCTGCACACAGACTGTCTCAACTCCAAAGGATCTCCTCCTGTTACAGAGTATCTGGACTTCCACTAAATAGTAAGAATTCTTACCTAAATACTCCTCTCTAATGTTAATAATTACCTGGTACCTAAACTATAACTTGTTAACAATCTTTACTAATATTGTGCTGCATTTGTCTGTATCTTTTATATTGGTGTCCTACACTTAGTATCTCTGTCATAAGCTGCCATCCTCCTGACTATAGATTTACTTGTGTAGATTTCCACCATATATCAATGCAAGGTTTATTTCTAATTATGAACAAGTTTTCATATGTTGCCACCTATTATTTAGGAATAAATCTTCTACACACCTATTAAACAAAACTCATAGAAATCCTTATTAGTTAATTTATATTCTACTACAGTTGGATTCAACTAAAGGATAAATATTTCTTCCTACAGGAATTAGGAAATTCAGCAATTCAGGTGAATATCCTGACATACTCCATCCAATTGCCTATTTCTCCAGAGTTATGAATAATGCAGAGCTTAACTATGCAATTGGGGAAAAAGAACTCCTGGCGATAAAATCAGCATTTGAACACTGGCGACACTTATTGGAGGGAACTGAAATTCCTATATTGATCTATACAGATCACAGGAATTTAGAGTTCCTGAAAACCAATCGCACCTTAACATCCAGACAGGTGCGCTGGAATCTTTACTTTAGTAGATTTAATTATGTCATCACTTATAGGCCGTGTAATAAAAATCAAAAGGCAGATGCCTTATCTAGAATTTATGAAAAGCCAATGGAAATTCAAGGTCCCCAAACTATCATACCAGCTGAACATATTATAGGTCTCACGGATGACTCCGTAACACTCTTTAAAAGACACCAACTAAGTGATAATGAAATACCATCATCTCAGGTATCTCTATCCAATGATGGCCTTCTTTATCATGGACAATTAGTTTATGTTCCAAAAACATTAAGGTCTCAAATTCTTAAAACCAACCATGACAACCCCTTGGCTGGACACCCAGGAATAAAAAAGACCTCCGAAATGATAGGCAGATACTTTTGGTGGCCTAATATTAACAAGGACATCAAAGAATACGTCCTATCCTGTAGAATTTGTACTGTGTCAAAACCCAGACACCAAAAACCAGATGGTGAGTTACAACCTCTACCCACTCCTAAACGTCCTTGGACGGATATAGCTCTCGACTATATAGTGGATTTGCCTAAATCATCAAGTTATACTAATATTATAGTTGTCGTTGATTTGTTCAGCAAGATGGCTCATTTTATTCCATCCTCAGTCGAACGGACAGACGGAACGAACCAATCAATGGTTAGAACAATTTCTACGCTGTTTTACTAACGAACACCAGGATGATTGGTCGTCTTTACTTCCATATGCAGAATTCTCTTACAATAACTCCGTACATTCCACAACTAAACATTCTCCTTTCTATATCAACTATGGATTCCACCCCCACTTCCACTATGACGCTCTCAAGAATGGTTCAAGTCCTCTAGTCAACCAATTTGTCAACACCATTGCTGACACCTTTCTTTCTATTGAAAATAATATCAGACAGACGAAAGAATATCAAAAGTTTTATTATGACCTCAAACATTCACCTTCTCCTTCCTATGCCATAGGTGACAAAGTATGGTTGTCAACAAGGAATCTTCGACTTCCTTACCCATCACGTAAGTTGACTCCTCTGTTTATTGGACCGTACGAAATTGAGTCAATAATCAATCCAAATGCTGTTAAGCTTTCCTTACCGGAAAACTTCAGGATACACCCGACATTTCATGTCTCTCTTTTGAAACCGTTTATACCTATAAGGGAGCAGGAAACCCCCTCTGTATCAGTCCCTTCACCTCAGTCCACGGAACAGGAATATGAAGTAGGGTCTATTAAGGATTCTAGATGGATGAATGGCACTCTCCAATATCTGGTCCATTGGAAAGGTTTCCCAGCTGAAGATGATACTTGGGAGCCTGCCTCTAATTTATCTGCCAGACGTCTGGTTTCTCGTTTCCATCGTTCTCATCCTGATCGTCCTGGACCTTGATCCTCGGTGTGGATCCTTGGGGGGGGAGTACTGTCATGCTTTCACCTATCCTTGCTTTCCCTTTAATAGGAGGTGTCTATCATCAGGTATAAAAGTTCCTCCCACAGTCTAATAGTTGCTTGATTATTTTGTTCTACTAGCTCAGAATTATCCAGCTCCTGCATATTCTGGTATCTCTGTTGTGCAGACCTCACCTCTCTCACCAGCTATCACCTTTTGAGCATCCTCTCTCACTTACCATCTCATTGGAGTAATTTCTAAGGATCAATCTGTCTCCCTGAAACTCCTGCTCTCCCAGAGCTGACAGTTTCACACTTCCGGTTTCGGTAACACTGCAGGTGTGACGTCACACGCCGGAGCTGCACACAGACTGTCTCAACTCCAAAGGATCTCCTCCTGTTACAGAGTATCTGGACTTCCACTAAATAGTAAGAATTCTTACCTAAATACTCCTCTCTAATGTTAATAATTACCTGGTACCTAAACTATAACTTGTTAACAATCTTTACTAATATTGTGCTGCATTTGTCTGTATCTTTTATATTGGTGTCCTACACTTAGTATCTCTGTCATAAGCTGCCATCCTCCTGACTATAGATTTACTTGTGTAGATTTCCACCATATATCAATGCAAGGTTTATTTCTAATTATGAACAAGTTTTCATATGTTGCCACCTATTATTTAGGAATAAATCTTCTACACACCTATTAAACAAAACTCATAGAAATCCTTATTAGTTAATTTATATTCTACTACAGTTGGATTCAACTAAAGGATAAATATTTCTTCCTACAGGAATTAGGAAATTCAGCAATTCAGGTGAATATCCTGACAACCTGATACTTTTTTCTTACTTCAGCTGGTCCTTACCTTGTTTCCTGCACTGTGCCTTCCTGATTCATGTTGCTGATCTTTGCTTACCTTGACCTTGTTTCCTGCATAGTGTCTCTGCCCGATACCTGTTGCTGACCTTTAGCAAGTCCTGACCTTGTTTCCTGCACACTGTTTCTTCCTGATACCTGTTTTCATGCATTAAGTTTCTTCTAAAGGAAGAAGATAGGAATGTGAAGTATTTATATTCAAAACACATTAAAACATATTACAATTGTTTTAAAAAATGAGATTATATGTTTCAAGGTATATGACTAGAAGGGCTCAAAAGTGTATATATATATATATATATATATATACATATAAACACAAAAATACACATGTATACACATATATAGACATACATAGATTTGTATACATACATACACATATTTAGACATATAAAAATATCTATCAATCTATCATCTATCTATCATCTATCTATCATCTATCTATCTATCTATCTATCTATCTATCTATCTATCTATCTATATTCAACCCCCTTCCAGTCAAACACCTTGCCACATACCATATAACTTTTTTTTATCAATGTTAAAACTATATTTTTTATTAAAAATTGTATTTATGAGTGTAATTGTTTATTTTAATATGGTTTGGGTGTGTTTTGTGAATTTTTTTTAACCCCTACACTTTACTTCAGGTCTCAGATCATGCTAAAATTCTAGTACAATGTTGGCTTACGCGCAGCTTGTAATATAGGCACAATATATATTGAAAGCATTGGTTACCCTAACCCTTCTCTGCTAAACAATGTTACCATGGATTCCAAAAAGCCACCGACGCCTATGATTAAGTGCCACTAGGGGGCGTGAAATGCGTAAGGCCTCTTGTCCCTCTGTTAGTCTGTTGCTCTGTACCGTGTTGGAGCTATTTTTAGCCTTCTGTATTTCACTTCGTTGGCTTTTTGGAATATATGTTTTCATTAGATTTTACTCCCCGAGTAGTGCCTGCCTCATTTTTCTCAGTACTCACATTTTGGGGATGATCTCCCCTGGTTACAGCACTCCGGTTGCTTACACCTCATTGGATGTCTTCACGCTTCCCTGTGGTTCCGGTCTAGGATTAGCGTTGCCACACGCCGTGACTCTGCAGAAATGGTACCATGGACTTGTAATATTAATTTGCGCGCTAATGTTAGCATGGTCAAGTGATACTGCTTATCGTGTACCAAGTTATTATTAAAGCGCCACTTTGTAATCTAGCCTTAAACACATTCAATTCATCCCCCCATTTAGTACTGGTGATGCTATTTTGGAATCTAGTTTTCATGTCAGGTATCTGAAGAGGAATTTGTTGCACATGTGTAAAAACATCAGCAATGGAATACAGATTAAAGGGTCACTGAACCCAATTTTTTTCTTTTGTGATTCAGATAGAGCATGACATTTTAAGTAACTTTCTATTTTACACCTATTATCAAATGTTCTTCATTCTCTTGGTATCTTTATTTGAAATGCAAGAATGTAAGTTTAGATACCGGCCCATTTTTGGTGTACAACCTAGGTTGTCCTTGCTGATTGGTGGATACATTCATCCACCAATCAAAAACTGCTGTCCAGAGATCTGAACCAAGAAAAAAGCTTAGATGCCCTCTTTTTCATATAAAGATAGCAAGAGAACAAAGAAAAATTGATAATAGGAGTAAATTAGAAAGTTGCTTAAAATTGCATGCTCTATCTGAATCACAAAAGAAATTTTTTGGGTTTGTTGTCCCTTTAAGTTAGATTTCTACATAGTGGCACCCATACTAGAGGGAGGTTGGGAATATCCTCAGTACTATGCTTATAAAATGTATTTAGTGTTTAATGCCCCGTTAATAAAAAAAAAAGAAAAAAAGAAAATGGGGATAAATATCAAAACTTGACTATAGCTGCAGAGAACTATACATTTTTTAGGTGCTTTTCCATGTATTGGTATATTTCTTCCCAGATTGCTTTTTTCACCTCTATTTCTTTAAGCAACTCTATATTTTTCTTTCTGCCCTGGGATCACCTTTACACTGGAGTCATGACAGGTGAGCAAAGATTGGCTGCCCCATATTTCACTTGGGAGAAAAGTGTCCATTAATATAGACTAATAATCTTTAAAGTGAGTGCAAATGATTTTACAGCCCGGGAAAAGGAAGCAAAATGAAAAATTCTTCATGTGTGACAGTAATTAGGGAGCAGCTGTGATGGGAAATAAATTATTTCTGGTTGTTACTGGATAATCTTTTCACAATCATAAATGAGACCTCGGCCCCACTGCTTCCCACTGAATAACTTCATTAGACATCATAAATCTAATGCATGCTTTGTGTAATTTTTCTGTTATTACTATTTTTCAACCCATTAGCTGCCAGATGGCATTTTATAAGTGAGACACGTATACCTTTAGTTTGTTCTGCAATTTTTCTCACAAAGAATCTTTATTGATTTTGTAAATGAGATATCAACAGTATTTTTTTCTTATTCAAAAGACACAATGCATTGTTTTACAATAATGTATGAGGGCAAGAATATTGGCACCTATTTCAATCCATCATAAGTGTTTGTTTCTTTTTCAAAACCCTTCTAATTAGCCGCATAATATAATAGAAACAATTATGTTAAATGTGTGAAAAGAAAATGTTGTAATGTGTTGTGTTATATTATTGAACTATTGATTACATGTAATTATGGGATAAATCACATTGTCAGTGTGTTTTTTTCAGTGCGAATCCTAAAATGCTTCTGCCAATAATATCCCTCTGAATCTTTACCTCCTGAAACCAACATAAAATCTATATCTGCATCATTAATCTCCCAATTTTGTAATTTAAAAACCAAATTCACCGGATTAAAGACAAAGAAAATGGTGATTTTGGGGGATTAGCTAATACATCGCAGGTTGAAGGGACTGATCACTTTTAATAGTGTGTAGTGATGAAAACAAGTGACATTTGTGTGCAATTAACACTTTGTGCTCCAACACCATATAGAGATGTGTATATGGCTCTCGAAGGAATATGAACAGGGACATTATTGGTGTGGTGTATGTGTTTGTTGGGTTATTGATTTTGCTAATTTTTAATAGTGTAAAAGTACTTATAATTTTTGTAACATTTATTGAGCAGGTAATGTTTGTATATGTTTGGTGACATTCCTTATGAAGGTCTTCCAATATGCCAGGTTTCAGTGTGTTTTCATATGCACAAATCAAATACTTCATTCGAAAACTTTTTTGGGTACTCATCATTAAGTCAAAAAGTGTTTTATCAAGTTCTTTTAGCAGTTGAGTTTTATAAATGAAAATTGACTCATAAATGTGTTCAGTATTGAGAATTTGGATTGTGATCAGAAAAACACAACTGGCAAGTGCTGGTGATAAACAGTGAAACATTCTGATTGTGATTGCTTCAATATCAAAGATAGTTCACTGGCAGCTGTCAACATGTTGAGCATTACCTAGAAGAGCCCTGCGGGCCTATTTAAGAAAGTGCGAGCAGACATGATCCGATATTGCGGATCATGTCCGCTGCACATCGATAAATGCCGACAGCATACGCTGTCGGCATTTATCCTTGCGCCAGCAGTTCTTGTGAACTGCTGGTGCAATACCGCCCCCCTGCAGATTCGTTGTCAATCGGCCGCTAGCAGGGGGTGTCAAACAGCCCGATCATACTGGATTGGGTTGATTTCCGGCAATGTCAGTCTGCCACCTCAGAGCAGGAGGACAGGTTATGGAGCAGCGGTTTTTAGACTGCTGCTTCATAACTTGTGTTTCTGGCGAGCCTGAAGGCTCGCCAGAAACACAGGGCATCAATCTCCATACGGAGCTTGATAAATAGGCCCCATAGAATTATTGTAAAGAAGATTAGCAAATCTAGGCACGTATCCCCACTTGCTTTGTCTCAGAAGTGTTCTGTATACATTGTTACCAATGCACCAGGGAACTCTGGGTAAAATATGCAAATTAAATATACATTTCATGTTTTTTGTTTCCAAGTAGTATTTTTAACCACAGCAATCCCGTTTATATGGTAAGTGCAACAAAGACAAATCACTTCTGGACAGCTGTTTCAAGTTTATTAAGTCTCATCAGCAGAAAATAGGTTTGATTTGCTGCTTGGTGAAGCTTTTTTCCAAGGAAAAAGCAATACTCATTTAAATTATGATAAAGATAAAAGCATGAGATTAAAATCCTCAATTTCATAAAGTATTATTGTATTGAAAATTAGCAAATTTAGGCAAGTATCCTATCAAGTGCTCTTTATACTTTGTTACCAATGCACCAGGGAACTCTGGGTAAGATGTGCAAATTAGATATACATCTCATGCTTTTGCTTCCATGTACTGTGTTTAATCACAGCAAGAGAGTGAGATTTTATTACAAGGACAGAGACTCCTATTTTGCATAAGCTTTTTCCTTTACTGCTCAACAGCCATTCAAAGTAACATAATACAATTTAAAAGTTTAACATAGAAATAACATAAATGAATATGGTAACCAATGAGAAACAACCCTGAATGGTGTGCCCCTGCTTTTCTCCTCAGTGTTGTCATCCTGTTTCCTGCCCATGCTTCTCTCTGTCAGCCAGCCCTCACCTCACAGAAGATTTGGCAACTATTCAGCCTTTTCTTCTGTTTTGTTACTTATTACACTGTTGTTACACTAATGTTTCTCACACATTTACTTAGCTTAAACAGTTTTTTCCTGCAATTCATCAGGAATTAGTTTTAATTATTTATTATTACTTTATGTTTTATCTTTATTTGTTATTTAACTTATATTGGGTATTTTCTCACTGGATTTAATATATATATATATATATATATATATATATATATATATATATATATATATATTTATATTCTGTTGCATTGTGCTTTACTTTAATTTAAAATGCATTTAAAAGAATATAATTCTGTTTCTACTGAGTCAGTTGCAGATGAATTTGACAGTACTATTAAAGACTATAGAAGTCATTGTAAGGCAGCATTAAGATCTGCCAATGAGAATCTTATTTCTCCTAAAAAAGCTAAACAAAAAAGAAAACATTTATCTAAAAGATATAGAAATATTTTATTGAAAAAGAAATTAAAAAAAGGAGCTTTTAGTCTGAAAAACCCAGACATCAGAGTTAATTCTCCTGCTACTAAAAATAAAATTATTTCCTCAGAATCATTCAAGAAGAAAGTAGACTTTGTTTCTACATCTGAGTTTTCGGACTCCATTTCAGAAAATGATAATTACTCTTGGCAGTCTATATTTACTGAAGAACTTTCGGATAGTTCCTTCTCAGATTATATCCCAAAAAAGAAAAAATTAAAAAGAATCTATTAAAAAAATCAAAAAAGATATTACTAGACAATGAAGGTATTGAATTTTTAGATCCAGAGCATTTACAACATCCTTGCTCCTCTAATTGGAGACCCTCCAAAAGGGTTGCAAAATTCCTGGATCATTATTTAAGAAAACCATTTTCGGTTAAAGCCAGGTCGTATAAATCTTCTGTCACGCCAGAAGTGGACGCAAATATTATTACGTTTGTAAGCACAAAAAATGATAATATCAGAAAAGGACCTGATAAATTCTTGAAAGCTTGCCAGGATAAATATCTGGACACTTTAGGTCCTATTACAAAAATGTTCAACTAACCGAAGAAGCCATTGTTAATAAAGCTTTATTAGACCCTTATATAATGAGACAATGGATTCAGAGAGCTATTTATCTCATGGGTGATGCCAATACGGCTCTGTCTACTCAGCGTACACATATTATCCTACGTAAAATTGATCCCAAAATGTCAGACTTTGCCCCCACAGAGATGGGCTCCCATGCTGAGGGTCTCTTGTTTGGTGACCTTGGTCTTAAAGAGTTAAACTCCTATGTAAACACATTTAACTCACTGAAAAAAGTAAAGACTACTTCTAAAAAGATATTTTCTCCTACACCTAATCGTGTTTTTGACTGGGCCGGGAAAGGAAGAGGCAATTTTCCAGGTCATCCTTTCTTCCCAAATAGGTCTCAATATTAATATCAATCCTTCCCTCCACCAAACCAGATCTCCCTCCAAGACAGATTGTATTCTCAAAAACAGACTCAAGTCTTTTAGATCAAGAAATAGAAAATCTTCTGCTAAAACAGTCCATAGAAATAGCTCCAAACAATGAAAATTTGTTTATCAGCAACATGTTCTTTGTGAAAAAGAAAGAAGGATCTCTCCTTCCAGTGATAAATCTAAGGAATCTGAATGCTTTTCTATCTTACAACCATTTCAAGATGGAGTGAATTCATCTTCTGAGAGATTGTCTTATGGACAAAGACTGGTTGGTAAGATTGGATCCAACATATGCTTATCTAACCGTTCCTATCCCTCCCTCTCATCGAAGTTTCCTCCGTTTTTTCTGAAGGAGTCAAATCTTCTTGTCTACCTTTTGATATTTCCTCAGCCCCTTGGGTGTTTACAAAATTTTAAAACCCGTTGTAGCGTGGCTCAGATTAAGAGGAACTCGTCTGATCATTTATCTGGACAATGTTCTTATTATGAATCAGGATCATTCTCTCCTCCTTTCCCACTTGGATTTGAACCTAACTATTTTAAAAAACTTAGGTTTCCTTATCAACTTCAAAAAATTGGTTCTTATTCCTTCTTAGAAACTAATTTTTCTAGGTTTTCTGATAGATACTTCTTTATCAACTAATAAAATTGGAAATTTCTCATTTACAAAAGAAAAAGTTTTTTCCAATTAGATCTCTTGCAAGAATCGTAGGTCTTCTTTTAGCTTCGATTCAAGCGATTTTTCCAGCTCCATTCCAGAGATTAAAAATCTTTTATTTAAGGAAGGGTTTCTCCTATACGCACAAGATCTCTTTGTCAGAAGAAGCCAGGATCTAATTGATCTGGTGGCTTTCCAATATAGACGCTTGCAGGCCCATTTATCAAAGGTCTTGCGCACCTGATCCGACACTGTGGATCAGGTCCGCAAGACCTCGCTAAATGCGGAGAGCAATACGCTCTCTGCATTTAACATTGCAGCAGCAGCTCACAAGAGCTGCTGGTGAAACGCCGCCCCCTGCTGACTCGCGGCCAATCGGCCGCCAGCAGGGAGCTGTCAATCAACCCGATCGTATTCGATCGGGTTGATTTCCGGCGATTCCTGTCCACCTGCTCAGAGCAGGCGGACAGGGTTATGGAGCAGCGGTCTTTAGACCGCTGCTTCATAAGATGTGTTTCTGGCGAGTCTGAAGACTCGCCAGAAACATGGCCCTTCAAGCTCTGTACGGAGCTTGATAAATGGGCCTGATAGAATGGCAAAGCTATATTAGGGAACGCTCCAGATGTGGTCCCCTGATTACTGGAGGCAAATGATCAATTTCGGAACGCAATTTAATTCATCAATTGCCTCAAATTGATTACCGGCTCATTTGCAATAAAGAGTTTTGAATTTCATTCTTCAATGCCTCCAGAACAATATCTTTTTTTTTTAATCAAAGTTTTTTATTGAGGTATTTCAGCAAATAACATACGCTTTGTGTTGACAAACTTATAGAATGCAAGATATAACTGTTCCGACAGCATCAGACACATTACGATTACAGAGAAAAGACCTGAGGGGAAACACTTAGGCCTAGATTTAGAGTTTTGTCGGTAAGGACCCGCGTAGCTAACGCCAGCTTTTTTCTGTCCGCACCATAAAAATAACTCTGGTATTGAGAGTCCACATAAAGGCTGCGTTAGGCTCCAAAAAAGGAGCGTAGAGCATATTTAATGCAGCTTCAACTCTCGATACCAGAGTTGCTTACGCAAGCGGCCAGCCTCAAAAACGTGCTCGTGCACGATTCCCCCATAGAAAACAATGGGGCTGTTTGAGCTGAAAAAAAACATAACACCTGCAAAAAAGCCGCGTTCAGCTCCTAACGCAGCTCCATTGTTTGCTATGCGGAAACACTTCCTACATCTGCACCTAACACTCTAACTTGTACCCCGAGTCTAAACACCCCTAACCTTACACTTATTAACCCCTATTCTGCCGCCCCCGCTATCGCTGACCCCTGCATATTATTATTAACCCCTAATCTGCCACTCCGTAAACCGCCGCTACTTACATTATCCTTATGTACCCCTAATCTGCTGCCCTAACATCGCCGATCCCTATATTATATTTATTAACCCCTAATCTGCCCCCCACAACGTCGCCTCCACCTGCCTACACTTATTAACCCCTAATCTGCCGAGCGGACCTGAGCGCTACTATAATAAAGTTATTAACCCCTAATCCGCCTCACTAACCCTATAATAAATAGTATTAAATAGTTAAGAACTATTTAATAGTTACCTAGTTAAAATAATTACAAAATTACCTGTAAAATAAATCCTAACCTAAGTTACAATTAAACCTAACACTATACTATCATTAAATTAATTAAATAAAATACCTACAATTACCTACAATTAAACCTAACACTACACTATCAATACATTAATTAAATATAATATCTACAAATAACTACAATGAAATAAACTAACTAAAGTACAAAAAATAAAAAAGAACTAAGTTACAAAAAATAAAAAAATATCTACAAACATAAGAAAAATATTACAACAATTTTAAACTAATTACACATACTCTAAGCCCCCTAATAAAACAACAAAGCCCCCCAAAGTAAAAAATGCCCTACCCTATTCTAAATTACTAAAGTTAAAAGCTCTAATCTAACCCAAACCCCCCTTAAATAAACCTAACACTAAGCCCCTGAAGATCTTCCTACCTTATCTTCACCATACCAGGTTCACCGATCCGTCCTGAAGAGCTCCTCCGATGTCCTGATCCAAGCCCAAGCGGGGGGCTGAAGATGTCCATGATCGGGTAGAAGTCTTCATCCAAGCGGGGCAGAAGAGGTCTTCCATCCGATTGAAGTCTTCATCCAAGCGGGGCAGAAGAGATCTTCCATCCGATTGAAGTCTTCATCCAGGCGGCATCTTCTATCGACATCCATCTGGAGCGGAGCGGCAGCATCCTGAAGACCTCCGACGCGGAACATCCATCCTGGCTGACGACTGAATGACGAATGACGGTTCCTTTAAATGACGTCATCCAAGATGGCGTCCCTCAAATTCCGATTGGCTGATAGGATTCTATCAGCCAATCGGAATTAAGGTAGGAATATTCTGATTGGCTGATGGAATCAGCCAATCAGAATCAAGTTCAATCCGATTGGCTGATCCAATCAGCCAATCAGATTGAGCTCGCATTCTATTGGCTGTTCCGATCAGCCAATAGAATGCGAGCTAAATCTGATTGGCTGATTCCATCAGCCAATCAGAATATTCCTACCTTAATTCCGATTGGCTGATAGAATCCTATCAGCCAATCGGAATTCGAGGGACGCCATCTTGGATGATGTCATTTAAAGGAACCGTCATTCGTCGTTCAGTCGTCGGCCAGGATGGATGTTCCGCGTCGGAGGTCTTCAGGATGCTGCCGCTCCGCTCCAGATGGATGTCGATAGAAGATGCCGCCTGGATGAAGACTTCAATCGGATGGAAGACCTCTTCTGCCCCGCTTGGATGAAGACTTCAATCGGATGGAAGACCTCTTCTGCCCCGCTTGGATGAAGACTTCTACCGGATCATGGACATCTTCAGCCCCCCGCTTGGGCTTGGATCAGGACATCGGAGGAGCTCTTCAGGATGGATCGGTGAACCTGGTATGGTGAAGATAAGGTAGGAAGATCTTCAGGGGCTTAGTGTTAGGTTTATTTAAGGGGGGTTTGGGTTAGATTAGGGGTATGTGGGTGGTGGGTTGTAATGTTGGGGGGATATTGTATGTTTTTTTTACAGGCAAAAGAGCTGAACTTCTTGGGGCATGCCCCGCAAAGGGCCCTGTTCAGGGCTGGTAAGGTAAAAGAGCTTTTAACTTTAGTAATTTAGAATAGGGTAGGGCATTTTTTATTTTGGGGGGCTTTGTTGTTTTATTAGGGGGCTTAGAGTAGGTGTAATTAGTTTAAAATTGTTGTAATATTTTTCTTATGTTTGTAGATATTTTTTTATTTTTTGTAACTTAGTTCTTTTTTATTTTTTGTTCTTTAGTTAGTTTATTTCATTGTAGTTATTTGTAGATATTGTATTTAATTAATTTATTGATAGTGTAGTGTTAGGTTTAATTGTAGGTAATTGTAGTTATTTTATTTAATTAATTTAATGATAGTATAGTGTTAGGTTTAATTGTAACTTAGGTTAGGATTTATTTTACAGGTAATGTTGTAATTATTTTAACTAGGTAACTATTAAATAGTTCTTAACTATTTAATAGCTATTGTACCTGGTTAAAATAATTACAAAGTTGCCTGTAAAATAAATATTAATCCTAAAATAGCTACAATGTAATTATAATTTATATTGTAGCTATATTAGGATTTATTTTACAGGTAAGTATTTAGCTTTAAATAGGATTAATTTATTTAATAAGAGTTAATTAATTTTGTTAGATTAAAATTATATTTAACTTAGGGGGGTGTTATTGTTAGGGTTAGATTTAGCTTTAGGGGTTAATACATTTATTAGAATAGCGGTGAGCTCCAGTCGGCAGATTAGGGGTTAATAATTGAAGTTAGGTGTCGGCGATGTTAGGGAGGGCAGATTAGGGGTTATACTATTTATTATAGGGTTAGTAAGGCGGATTAGGGGTTAATAACTTTATTATAGTAGCGGTGCGGTCCGCTCGGCAGATTAGGGGTTAATAAGTGTAGGCAGGTGGAGGCGACGTTGAGGGGGGCAGATTAGGGGTTAATAAATTTAATATAGGGGTCAGCGGTGTTAGGGGCAGCAGATTAGGGGTACATAAGGATAACGTAGGTGGCGGCGCTTTGCGGTCGGCAGATTAGGGGTTAATAAGTGTAGGTAGCTGGCGGCGACGTTGTGGGGGGCAGGTTAGGGGTTAATAAATATAATATAGGGGTCGGCGGTGTTAGGGGCAGCAGATTAGGGGTACATAAGTATAACGTAGTTGGCGGTCGGCAGATTAGGGGGTTAAAAAAATGTAATCGAGTGGCAGCGATGTGGGGGGACCTCGGTTTAGGGGTACATAGGAAGTTTATGGGTGTTAGTGTACTTTAGAGTACAGTAGTTAAGAGCTTTATAAACCGGCGTTAGCCCAGAAAGCTCTTAACTACTGACTTTTTTCCTGCGGCTGGAGTTTTGTCGTTAGATTTCTAACACTCACTTCAGGCACGACTCTAAATACCGGAGTTAGAAAAATCCCATTGAAAAGATAGGATACGCAATTTACGTAAGGGGATCTGCGGTATGGAAAAGTCGCGGCTGAAAAGTGAGCGTTAGACCCTTTTTTGAGTGACTCCAAATACCAGAGTTAGCCTAAAACCAGCGTTAGGAGCCTCTAACGCTGGTTTTCACGGCTAACGCCAAACTCCAAATCTAGGCCTTTTTTTAACAAAGCTGAATGTAGCAAATATAGATCTCACTGAATATAATAAACAGCTTTGACTCTAATAACCGTGCAACTCTAAAGATGCAAAAATTATAGTTTGATACCTCTTTTTAATATATAAAATAAATTAGTACTAGGACCTCTAGAATATATTTTGCTGTCTACTAGAGTGATATTTTATAATGGTCCTTTGGTAGCAATAACCTTTTCATTTTCTTGTGTGAGGTGACATATTCTGAGACTCCTGTGTACGTAGGTGCAAAAAAGCGGATAAACACCGCCGAGAAAATTCACCAGATTGAATGAATAGAAGTGATCTAATATAGAGTCACCCCCTCTCCAGAGTAACTATATAGGTAAGATAACAAAATAGGCTTTACACCTTGGAATACAGTACTTAACATCAGATCAACGCCTCTGAAAATTGAAGTAAGGGGGGGGGAGATGCGAAGATTAGCAAGGTCATAAGCAATTCAAATGGAGTTATAGCCATATTAAATTTAACCTGATACCTGGAATTAAGAGAAAATGCAGTCTGTAATGGTATAGGGGATGTGGTGTATTATAATATTTATGGTATGTAGAGGGAGTAATATGGTATGCTAAATATAATATAACATAAATCAGCTCAAGATATAAACAGCAAAGGTGTTGGTATCTACATGGCTCTTGAAGATTATATTAGCTTGTGCAGTATAGGTAGAGTAATAGTATATTACCACATTTGCATATAAAGACACTGTAAACACAATAACATTCTATATATCCTAGAGAACCCACATTTGAGAGCAATACCCTGTGTAAATTAATAGTATAAGGAAATCCTTTGTGTGTGCTATGTTACGGCTTATCATAAGCAAAACCAACTTAGCCCCTCACACATAAGATGTGAGGATATACATCTAGTGCCCATAATAATAGTCATTGTCCCTGCTTAAACATATGTACCTCCCTGTTAATAAGGTTAATAAGGCAAAGTAACATTGCTTTCCTATTTTTTGAGATTATACCATGTACTATACTTTTCTCTTCACATCCACAGATATACCAATTCTAAATCAAAACTGCATATAAGCATATATTGTATAGTTAGCCAATCCCTCTCAGAATCTGCAGCCATAGCATAAGAAGAATTATTTATATAACATTGGACATGTAAACTGCCACACTAGGCAACTATTGCTTCTATCCCAGCAATACCCACCTCTCTCCTGCCGGTTAGAAGATAAGGAGGACCTATGCTTTAATATACACAATTGGGATAAGAAGACAATTATATCCAATACATTATCAAATAAGCCTCTTCCCATCTGAGATAGGGGAAAATATGTAATAAGCTAAGTATAGACTGGCTGCCCATACTATATGACTGACCATTAGACTACAATCTATGGTGAAAACAGGCTTAGAGCACTAAAATGAGGAGCTTCAGTCCATAAGGACTTTGTATAAAGTATGCACAAAAGGCGTATCTGTAAAAAATTATAAAGAGTGGCGGCGCTGAGGATAAAAAAAAAAAAAAAAAAAAAAAATTGACAGCCAGGCAAAATAAAGTACATGGGTATTTGACAAATACTTATATAACTTCAATTTATAAAGGTAAACCACCTTCTGTTAACAAACACTAAGCAACAGTTTAACATTAGCTTACACCATCTTTTGGCAATTGAGTATTTGAGGGCTGTAAGAATCTTGATGTAGATAACAATATTTAACAGACCGATAATGCGAAGCCCCTCTTCAATATATTGGGTTCAGACCTGAGGCCGTCATTAAATGATACATCAATAAAGGGGTAATAACATAAAGGGCTTAATAACACTAGGTACATATGATATGCAAATCAGCAAGTTCAGCCCACGCCTCTCCTGTATGTCCGAACTGGTCTGAGCAAGTAGAGCCATACTATCTGGGTAAGTTTCTGCAGGAACCGCCACAATGCAAAAATTGTCTGCGCATTATAAGAACCATAGACCAGTAAGTCCACACTGACCCATGTTCTCTCCATAACACTCCGCTCATTACCGCTTCCATTAGGTTGCCAGGGTTCGCCATACTCTTTCAGAGCTACTGGTGCCTGTTCTTCCTTCCATATACCCTGAGTCAGCTTAGTGTAGGGCACTGTCGGAGGATCATTTTGCTGTAGGACGGCCTCGGATCCGTCAACCATACTATGCCTTCCAGCTTCCCGCCCCGGCATGGACCTTTCTCTCCCGTCTGTGGCGAGTCACTCCTATTTTGTACAGCACTGAGCTCGGTATGCCCTGTTTCAATAGCAGAGGTCTGTAGAGAATTGCGCCACACATTGAGCTGTGATGACTCAGCCATATTAGATTCCAAGTTTCGTGCTCTAGCACTGCGTATGTCTCTTGCTTCTTGAGGTGCCTTTCTTTTCCAGCACAACGCTTCTGGAGGACTAAAACCTACTGAGTGCCCAGGATTACAAACTGTTGGTGAATCCGGCTGTGCCCTCATAGCCATTCTCAATTATTTAAGAAGCTCATATTGTTGGGTGTCCCAGGATATAAGTAGGCTGCGTAGCTTAGCAGATATAAGCCCCTCCATAATACAATTGAAGGCTCAGTTAAGATATATAAAATCTGTTATTAATAAAGCTTCACATACGTGCTCTAAAATGGCGGCAAACTCCGTGTAAGCATCTATTCAGGCCCAGAGTTCTTTGTGCTATGGCAGCACCAAAGGCTTTGTATCCGTGACCGATACTGTTTGTCCTGTTCTCCAAAGCATGAGAAACAAAATAAATTGGAGTTTAAGGGTCCTTAAATTGCTTAATATAATGCTTTATTTGTGCAAATGGCAGGAGCTCTAAAAAGATATGTCTTGTTGCTTCAGATGCTAGCTCCGCCCCCAGAACAATATCTTTATTCGAGCAGAGTACATTCCGGGTCTTTCCAATACAGCTGCAGATTGGGGTTCTCATTGCTTATTGGACTCAAGCGACTGGAGATTGCATCCAGATATTTTTCAGAGCTTACAACTGATCAGAGGTCCATTCTCGATAGACTTATTCACATCTTGCTTGAATTGCCAAATTCTTTCTTTCTTCATTTGGCGTCCAGATCCAGAAGCCCTAGCAGTAGATGCTTTTCTTCAGAATTGGCCCCTCCAAGGAGCATATGCTTTCCCTCCCTTCTCAATGATTCCTTGAGTCTTGAATATAATCAGGAGGAACAAAATTTTCCTTGTTCTGATATCCCCTTTTTGGCTGACCCAATCATGGTACCCATCCCTTCTGGAGATGTCCTTTTTCTTCCCAGTTCTCCTCCCTCTTGTTCCCCATCTTTTACTAGATCCAAACTGAGATTTTCACAATCTAGTACTTAAAGGTTCTCTTCAGCTCATTGCCTGGACAATTTCTGGGGATCCTGGGCCCCAGAAGGACTTTCTTCTTCAGCTAGATCATTATTACAAGATGCCTGGTCACCAGGAACTAAAAAAAATGTTACCTTTCAGCCTGGGCCAGATGGTCTAGCTGGTGCATTCAAAAACATTTGGATCCCTTTTCAGCTCCTTTGAGCAAGATTCTAAATTTTCATATTTGATGAAGGTTTAGCTTATAGATCTATTAATGTTTATAAATCAGCTATATCTGCAGGTCACAAGCTTATTAACAATACACCTAATGGTCAACATATTTCTATTTCCAGGCTTATGAAATCTATCAAACTTAAAAGACCTCCTTCGGCTAAGTATTCTTCCTTCTGGGATGTTAATTTAATTTTTTCTTTGTTTAAATCTTGACCCTCTAATGAATTCCTTTCTCTTATTAACTTTCTTGCAAGCTTGCAACCCTTCTCTGTCTTTTGTCTTGCAGAAGAGTTTTGGATGTTAAAGCCATTGACTATTCTTCCAAAATGTTTTCTCCTCAAGGAGTCATCTTTAGCATCTCTAGAAGAACTAAATCCATGACTTCTATTTTTTATCCCTATTTTTCAGATTGTCCTGCCTTATGTGTGGTTCTTTGCCTAAAAGAATATGAAAATCTTACCTTACCCTTTAGAAATTCCTCTTCTAATCAAACAATTTCTTATTCTCCTCCTCATGCTCCTGTTTCTTCTACTTCTATTAGTAGATGGATTAAATGGGTCATGAATGAAGCAGGTATAGATAAATCTTTCTCTTCTCATTCAGTAAGGGGAGCAGCTGCTTCTAAAGCTTTTTGTAAATCAGCTTCCCTTCAAGAAATTCTAAATGCAGCAGACTGATCATCCAATTCAGTCTTCAAACCTATTAATTCTTTGCCTCAATGCCTTCTGGATTGAATTTATGTCTAGCTTTAAACTTGCAAAATAGGAGTCTCTGTCCTTGTAATAAAATTACGATTATCCTAGCCTTGGTGAAGGAATAATCTAGATTTTATTAAAGAGACAGAGACGAGTATTTTCCCTCCCTTCCCATACCCTTGGGCAATTCTTATTTTTTTATAATTTTAAATCTATTATTTGACAAGTAATTTATTTATATCTATTTCAGCTCCTGGTTCCTCTTCTACAGGAACCTTCTTCGGGAATGTGAGGATAATCTTCGTGATCAAAATTATCACACACAAACTTCTTCAACTTCTGCAGGAATTCATCCTCAACCTTCGTTCCTTTCCAATGGTCCTCATGAAAAAGTTTTTCTTTAAATTCTTGTTATTGCTTTTTATTTTGTCTTTGGGACTTATTTCTGAAGATTCTTACCATATTTTTCCCAGCACCAAAGTTCAAAGTGGCAGTTGGAATATTATTGGGTGTAAGGGTTAACCTGTGCTGACAGGTTCTGCCTGGCTCCACCCCCAACACCTTTATAAGGATCTGCTCAGCTGCAGACAAGTGCTTAGTAGTTTGTTAGTGTGCTGCTAATAGAGCTGAGCTGTATTTCACTGTGCTCTGAATCACAAATCCTTGGATTACAAATATAGGTTGCCAACCTGTTTATTCACCAACTCATACATCGTACCATTTGCAGCAACTATATCATCCTGCTTGGGAGACAGGAATTGAATCCAAACTTTGTTTCATTATATATCCACTCTCTGCCTAATAAGCCTGTTCTGATCAAGGAGATCAGGGAGACGCCACCTAACGCACCTCCACAAGCCGACCCTGCCCAACTTCAGGAAGTTCCTAGATGGCTTACAAGCCCCTTCTACACTTACCCTCCGTTAACCAACAGCTGTTCGGACCGCAGTGGTCCATCTAACCGCGGAAGTTACAGCCGCTCGCTGCTGAGTCACCTGACCGCTCTGAGGCGGTGACGTAATCCTCTGCAGACTCCGATTCACATCACACAGCCTTGCCGCAGATGCGGCTCTCAGGGAGGTAGGAAGGAGAGAACTTTACCGTGGTCTATCAGGTGGACCAAAGCCTGTGTGATACCTTATGGATCGCATCAATAGATTTGTGGCTTATCCTGTTTCTCATAACAAAAAGGAAATAGGTATTCAAAGTACCAGAGTTAGGAAGAAGTCTCCCATAATTCCATTATTAACTTGCACCTGTTGAAATTATATGAGACTAACTAGCACAACAGTTTCCCCAAAGAGATACATTTGGGAAGTGTTGTATCTACTACCTATTAATTCACTTAAAGGGACAGTCTACGGCAAAATTTTTCTTATTTAAAAAGATAGATAATCCCTTTATTACCCATTCCCCAGTTTTGCATAACCAACACAGTTATATTAATATACTTTTTACCTCTGTGATTATCTTGTTATCTAAGCCTCTGCAGACTGCCCCTTATCTAAGTGCTTTTGACAGACATGCAGTGTAGTCAATCAGTGAAGACTCCTAAATAACTTCACGGGAGTGAGCACAATGTTATCTATATGACACACATGAACTAACACTATGTAACTGTGAAAAACTTTCAAAATGCTCTGAGCTAAGAGGCGGTTTTCAACGGTTTAGAAATCAGTTTGAGCCTACCTAGGTTTAGCTTTTCAAAAATACCACCAAGGGAACAAAGCAAATTTGATGATAAAAGTAAATTGGAAAGTTGTTTAAAATTGCCTGCCCTATCTAAATCATGAACGTTTAGTTTGGACTTTACTGTCCCTTTAAGTCCTTGGGGTACTCCTCTGAACATTGAGGGATACCAGATATAGTGATACATTCACACATATACTGTAATAATAAATCAAGTAAGTTCTGCAGTTGTGGTTCAGATCCTAACAAACCGTGACATTGGGACTATTTATACTAGAATTAACTTTTTTGATTGGTCTGCCCTGGATCACACCATTCATGGTTGTTTCTCATTGGTTACCATATTCATTTATGTTATTTCTATGTTAAACTTTTAAATTGTATTATGTTACTTTGAATGGCTGTTGAGCAGTAAAGGAAAAGGCTTATGCAAAATACTTGTCTCTGTCTCTTTAATAAAATCTAGATTATTCCTTCACCAAGGCTAGGATAATCAGAATTGTAAACAACCCCTAGTTAAAGTCAGCTTCGGAGAAGCAATGCATTACTAAGAGCTATCTGTACACATCTGATGAGCCAATGACAAGAGTCAAATGTGTGTAACCACCAATAACCAGCTAGCTGCTAGTAGGGCATTGCTGTTCCTGAGCCTACATAGGTGGGCTCTTCAACAAAAGGATACCAAGAAAATAAAGTAAATTTGATAACAGAAGTAAATTGAAAAGTCTGTTAAAATGGCATACTCTTTCTGATCCATGACACTTGACTGTAATGTTCCTTCAAGCACCAAATATAAAAAATGGATGTCTTTTCAGCTTTTGAATGGTATCCTTTTAGACATTCATGGAAGCTGAAAAAATGTGTCCAAATCAAACATTAGCCATTAACAATTAATAATATCAACTATAGTTGTAGTTTTATCATTTACATTTTTTAAAATGTTGAAGCACTTAAATACAATCATAAATTAACTTTATGATGTCCAAATTTAAGGTGTTTACAATATTTTTAAAATATATATATTTTTTTAAATATTAGATGATCACCTGAACTGAGCATGAACAAAAACTTTAACCTTGACTTTGTGTGTCTTTTTTAATGGGTTAGAGCAGGCCCAAATCTGGTTGATAAAATATTATGGAAACAGGATAAAATAGGTCTTGCATATAAGAGAATCATGACAACTTGCATGTCACAGATTCTTACAGTGGATTTCACAGCTAAGGGCTGTGGTGTATTTGGTGTATTCGGCTTTTGTTCTGCACCTAGGCACCAGAATGACAACTGCTCAAAAACATTCTAAATCCAACATTCTTAGATAATTTTTGCTTCATATATTTGTCTTGAGGCAACCAATGATAGAAGGGATCATACACCCTCACTTGGTAACTATGGATCATTGATTTGTAATAAAATACAAGGGAGTGGATTAGTGCTTAATGGTGTCAGCTCTCAGAAATGGATGAATATTGAAAATATAATAGGTTGTTGCTGCAAGATGAAGAGAGCAATCAAGGCAAAAGATGGGGAGTTAATGATGCCGTTGACAGTAAACAAAATGGAAAAAAATTTAGAGGGGATTAGAGGGAGCTCAGTCTTAGACATGTTAAGGTGAGCGGCCATCCATGAAGAAATGTCAGATAAGCAGTCATTAACATGAGAAAGGGCAGAGAGAGAGAGAGCAGGGTGGAGAGGTAGATCTGAGTATGATGAGCATAGAGGTGATTTTTAAAACGGTAGCTGAGTTTACCCAGTGAGGAAATATAAAGGGAGAATAGTATAGGGCCCAGGAGCCTTGAGGTACCCTTACTGACAGAGGCTTTGAAGAGGAGTAGTCGAAAGGAAATGACACAGAACAAGACCAGACCTGTTAGAAAGATAAGAGTGGATCCAGGAGAGAGCAGTTTCACTGAGATCTGTTATTCTGTAGGAGGTGGTAAACTTTGTCAAAACTAGGTGAGAGTTCAAGCAAGATAAGTATAGAATAGTTACCATTACTTTTAACAAAAAGAAGATAATTAGTAACCTTGGTGAGGGCAGTTTCAGCTGAGTGTTGGGGATGGAATCTAGAATGCAGGGGGTCAAGCAAAGAGATGGAGGACAGGAAGTGGGTTAGGCAGTCGTAAACTAGTTTTTCCAGGAGCATTAATATTAGTGGAAGCACTGATATTGGGTGAAAGGTTGTAGGAGAGTTAAGGTCAAGGTTTTTTTTTGTGTATGGGAGTGACCATTTCAAAGTTTGGAAGAATATGGGAATGAACTGGTAGAAAGGGATATGTTAAAGATGTAAGTAAGAGCAGGAGTAAGGATTGAAGACAGAGGAGGTATTAGATTTGAAGCAATTGGTTAAGCAGGCAGGTAGTGAGGCATGAGAAAGATAGTAAGGAACAAACTTTATTCTCGGTGGCTGGAGGAAAGATGCCGAGAGTGGCAGATGGGTGACTGTGGGTGAAATTGTAAGATTGCTGGCTTGTGTCAGGATGTTGCTTTGAATAGTATGTGTTTTGTTTAAAAAGTAGTCTGCCAAGTCTTAAGCACTAAAGACAGACAAAGGGGGTGGTGCAGATAAGTAAAGGAGAGAGTTGAAAGTTGAGAAGAGTCATTTAGAGTTGGAGGAAAGAGTAGATATAAGAGAAGAAAATAGTTTTTTTTGCTTGGCTGAGTAAAAGGGAGTTGTGTATGAATGAAAAATTAACTTATAGTGGATGAAATCAGGTTCAGAGCAATATTCCCTCCATGCTCAGCAGTGTGGGAGCATTTTTTTTAAAGTAGCACATTTGCTGAAAATGCCAGGACTCTAACTGATGGCATGGGATTGCAGTTGGGGAGGAGCAAGAGTGTCTAGTGTAGAGGTGAGTGTATTGTTATAGTGGGCTGTAGCAAAATTAGGACAGGTTATGGTAGAAGTGTGAGGGAGCAAACGTTGAATAATTTTGGAGAATTGGTGCAGATCCACAGCATGCAGGCTTCTACAGGTGCGGGAGCACAATGGAGAAATGGGTTAGGCAGATAAATTAAGATTATAGGTCAGCAGGTGGTGGTCTGAAATGGGAAAAGGATGACAGACTAGGTCACATATAAAGAAGAGGTAAGAAAAAAATACCAGGTCAATAGTGTTTTCATCACTGTGAGTAGGGAATAGGGTGGTTTGTGAGAGAATGAAGGGAGATGTGAGTGAAAGAACTTTAGAGGCAGCAGGAAAGATGGGTTATTAATGGGGATATTGAAGTCCCCAAGTATTAGAGTTGGTATAGTTGGAGAAAGAAAGGGAGAAAGCCAGGCGGCAAAGTTGTCAAAGAATTGGAAGGTTCATGCCATAGATCTATCCCTCAATAGGACAAAATACACCCTTGGTTAGCTTATACATAGAAAATTCCAGAGCAAATTTTCTGCTGCCTCTAAGCACAGATGTGTAGTCATAATAATATAATGCCTGTGCTCTGAATTTCTGATGGCCAGCATGCATGAACCCTTTAAAACCGTATCTAACCTGAATCTAAAATCTTTCATATTTGAACAAAATGATCAGTTATTTATACAAAAATTTTCTAAACCCAGATAGAAAATACATTTGGGAAGAAAACCTTCACAACTTTGATATGTGGTAATAAATTATCCTCAAAATGGACCCTCAGACATTCTGAGAGATGGTTAAAATGTGTGAAACATAACAAAATGATGCTAAATATTGCCATGATTAACACATTTTTTATGCTTGTGTTAATTCAAGATCTAAAATAGTAATATGATATATTTATTGCATCTCTCTTTTCACATTTACATGTAGAGTACAAGACAATCTTGGAAATTACTTAAAAATAGTCAATAGTTTCATCAGGAAAAAACACTTAAAAGAGAAAAGAAAAGCATAATCATTTTTATGAAAACTCTAGTGTTTGCCTGCATTAGAATGGACCGGCCCCTTACTTTGAGCACTGCAGTCTTAAGTGTACATAGTGTAAAGCAGTAATACAGACATAATCATATTAGTAGTGTGTGTAGAGATTGATAAACCAGGAAAGAATCAGAGATATTTACTAAAGAATATTATCTCAGTTCCATAATTAATGTTGTGTCCAAATATGACCTACTGTATGCACAATGTTAATGCTTTATCAGGGTTCTGTAACCACTTACGTGAACACTGCAAGAACTAAAACACAAGAATAAACAGTCCAGTGCAATCACTGAAAAATAATATAATAAAAATAAAAATAATATTATCCTTTTTTCTTTTTTTTTTATGCTAAAATATTTTTTATTGGTATAATATAATAAAACATGATACATATCATATACGTTTGGTTACATTATTAGCTTATCAGGTAATTAATTAAACATATTATTTTCTATTATCAACTTCATTGTGTCTTTATTTTTTATTTTTTTTAATGGATAAAAAAAAATAAGGAGAAAATATTCAATGTTGCAGCTTTACAGGCCAGACATGTGACATGTGATCTTGACTAGATTGGAACGCATTACAAATTGAATTTTTTTTTTGCGTGAAAGCGAAAACCCGATGTGCGCAATTAATGTTACGCATTACCGTATTCTCCCATAGGCCCCGATATTCATAGCATTGATAAACCAATGAGAAACTGCTTTCTGGCTTCCAGAAGTGCTGGTAAGTGGTGATGTGTCTCCCATAGGATATACAGTATCCCACAAAAGTGAGTACACCACTCAAATTTTAGTATATATTTTCATGTGACAACACTGAAGAAATGACACTTCGCTACAATGTAAAGTAGTGAGTGTAAATTTGATGTCCCCTCAAAATAACTCAACACACAGCCATTAATGTCTAAACCGTTGGCAACAAAAGTGGAAATGTCCAAATTGGGCCCAAAGTGTCAATATTTTGTGCGGCCACCATTATTTTCCAGCACTGCCTTAACCCTCTTGGGCATGGAGTTCACCAGAGCTTCACAGGTTGTCACTGGAGTCCTCTTCCACTCCTTCATGACGACATCCCAGAGCTGGTAAATGTTAGAGACCTTGCGCTCCCTCACCTTCCGTTTGCAGATACCCTACAGATGCTTGGGGTTTAGGTCTAGAGACATTCTTGGCCAGGCCATCACCTTTACCCTCAGCTTCTTTAGCAAAGCAGTGGTCTTGGAGATGTGTTTGGGGTCGTTATCATGTTGGAATACTGCCCTGTATGTCACAGTATGTCACAGTATATGTTGGCATTCATGATTCACTTAATGAACTATAGCTCCCCAGTGCTGGCAGCACTCATGCAGGCACAGACCATGACACTCCCACCACCATGCTTGACTGTAGGCAAGACACACTTGTCTTTGTACTCCTCACCTGGTTCCCGCCACACACGCTTGACACCATCTGAACCAAATAAGTTTATCTTGGTTTCATCGGACCTCAGGACATGGTTCCGGTAATCCATGTACTTAGTCTGCTTGTCTTCAGCAAACTGTTTGGGGGCTTACTTGTGCATCATCTTTAGAAGAGGCTTCCTTCTGGGATGACAGCCATGCAGACCAATTTGATGCAGTGTGCGGCATATGGTCTGAGCACTGACAGACTGACCCCTTACCCCTTCAACCTCTGCAGCAATGCTGGCAGCACTCATACATCTATTTCCCAAATAAAACCTTTGGATATGACGCTGAGCACGTGCACTCAACTTCTTTGGTCAACCATGGCGAGACCTGTTCTGAGTGGAACCTGTCCTGTGAAACCGCTGTATGGTCTTGCCCACCGTGCTGCAGCTCAGTTTCAGGGTCTTGGCAATCTTCTTATAGCCTAGTCCATCTTTATGTAGAGCAACAATTCTTTTTTTCAGATCCTCAGAAAGTTCTTTGCCATGCGGCGCCATGTTAAACTTCCAGTGACCAGTATGAGAGAGTGTGAGAGAGCGATAACAGCAAATTTAAAACACCTGCTCCCCATTCACACATGAGACCTTGTAACACTAACGAGTCACATTACACCGGGGAGTGAAAATGGCTAATTGGGCCCAATTTGGATATTTCCACTTAGGGGTGTACTCACTTTTGTTGCCAATGGTTTAGACATTAATGGCTGTGTGTTGAGTTTTTTTGAGGGGACAGCAAATTTACACTGTTATACAGGCTGTACACTTACTACTTTTTTAGAAAAGTGTCATTTCTTCAGTGTTGTCACATGAAAATATATAATAAAATATTTACAAAAATGTGAGGGATGTACTCACTTTTGTGGGATACTGTAATGGCGAGCATTAAATCAGCAAAACTTTGCCAACATCACCATTTGTTAGGCACTTTCTGCAGGTGGGGGGGCATATTTTAAGTGTTCCTACATAGCGCAGACAGTGCGCTCACTGAAACCAAACACGGTTTCCGTTTTGGGACACTTCAAATAATGCCTGTGTGACCTCACTCTAACACCTACACTACCTTGCTCTGAACAGATAATAAGAAAAAAAGATAAGAAGACACATTTGGTGGAAAACGGATAAAGAATTCCTCAGTGGAGTAGCGGCAGAAGATAAATGAAGATAGAAGATGACTGCTGCCTCTATGAAGATGGGCCCTGATGCTGCCAGGATGAAGATGGGCCCCTCCAAGAAGAGGACCACAGCAGTTGGCGATCACATTGGCGCTGGAGTAGAGTTGGTGAGTACAAACTTTGGGGTTTAGCATTAGGATTTGTTTGTTTTGTTTTTTTAATTCAGAAAAAAGCTTCAATCATTTTAGGGTAATGCCTTACCAAAGGCCCTATTTGGGGCAACCTTTTTTTCAGATTTTTTTTAGAATAGGTTTTTATATTTTTGGGCAGCAAAGAAAAGTAATTTTTTAGGGCACTGCCCTACCAAATGCTATTTTAAGGGCAGTGAACAAACCAAATGCCCTTTTCAAGACAATCATTTTTTATGATAGGTTTATTATTTAGTTTAAGGTTTTTCTTAGATTTAGGTTTTTTTTTGGCAGGGTTACTTTTTGTAGAATGGGGTTTTTATGTGAAAAAGTCACTTTAGGGCAATGCTCTACAAAAAGCCCTTCTAAAGGCTATAGTTATAGTAACTTATAGTGTTAGTTTAGAGTTTTTTATTTTGGGGTGTTTTTTGGTTAATTTTTGGTAATTTTTTTTGTAAATAATTTTTTGTAACTTAGGGGGTGTTAGTTTAGTGGTTGGGGGTTAGGTAAAAGTAGTGTAGGAGTAGTTTGCGTTGGGGAGTTGTGGCGGTGTAGGGGTTAATAGGTTATGGGGCGTATTGCTTTGGGGATTGTTACGGTACCAACAGTGTACCAAGGGTTAGTACTAGGGAACAATGTCCTGCATAGGGAATCAGCAATTCACAACCCAGCCAGTTTCAGGTTTAAAACAGAATGTCATTTATTAAAGGCTAGATGCCTAGTATTTATACAGGTTTGACCCCAGATGGGGGGGTTGAAAGACTCTTGTACATTTAGATAAAAAGGGGAAGACGCCCTTTTATGAAACAGTAGAATTACATTACTTAAATACTTTACTTAGGCAGATAACAACTTAAACACATTTGGCTTGTCTTATCACCTAGCGTCTGCTCTCTGAGGGTGATTAAACAATGGCCTGTTTATTACTTAAATGTAATTATAGCACACAATAGCTGAGGCCAGAAAACCTGTCTTTAGAAATTAGATTCTTAGCTAAACACAATTAACTCCTTCAGTCCTGACAGAAGGGTCTGTCACATAGCTCCCCCCTTGTGGAACACTCCGGCAGACCCGGCTTGACCCTTTGGCGGGTCAACCTGGGGATGACCGGACTAGGAGGTGGTAGGCATGTCAGTTGGCTGGGACAATCCATCTGTATTACCGTTATGAGAGAGAATTCCTGTCCATACAAACAAGGGTTCAAATTCCTCAGTGCCCAGACCAGGGCCAAACAGTCCTTCAAAATCCCATCAGCTTCTTTACGAGTTTTCTGTACCTGCTCTTTATAGGTATCCACAATCCCTTCATACTGACATAGGGTGCCCTTGAGTTGCTGCACCTCACTATGAGCCAGCGTCAGCTTCTCCTCAAGTGTCGCTAAGTTTGTCTTTAAGGTTTCATGTCCCACTCTCAAGCTGGTGTTTTCTGCAGTCTGTCGGTGCAGCTTGTCTAGCAGAGATTCACGTTCTAAACGTGCTTTTTCCTCTGCGCTCCTCTTCTCCTTCATCAGCGCATTGTAACGGGACCTCCACATATCAATAGCGGATAGAGATTTACTGAGCTCAGCGTCCTGGGGCTTAGCAGCAGGTGGGTCAGTCTCTGCTGCACGGATCTGGGCACGGGTAGTCACAGGGTTAACATCAGCGGGACCCATAGGAGCGTAGGCAGAAACAAGGGGGGCCAAGTCATTTCCAAGAAGAACATCAGCAGGTAAGTCCTTCTTGACCCCCACATTCACAGGTCTAGCGCCCACTCCCCAATCCAAATGTACCCTGGCAACAGGTAGGCTGAACACATCGCCCCCTGCTACCCTCACAGCCACAGTATCTCCAGTGTACTGTTTCTCAGACACCAAGTTCTTTTGAAGCAAGGTCATGGTAGCACCAGTATCCCGTAGACCACTGACCTTCTTCCCATTCACTTTAACCAGTTGCCGGTTATTCCGGTGGGCAGCTTGCACAAGGTCTGCCTCATGTAGGATGCTCCAGCATTCTTGCGCCTCTACGTAGCGGGCCGCAGGCTGAGGATTACGTGGGATTCCGCCGGCGGGTCTTCTCCAGGACTGCGCTTGGTTCGCTGCGTTTAGGGGACACTCTGGTCTTTTGTGCCCTAGTTGCTTACATCTAAAGCACCGAATCGGTTGTGAGTAGCCCCGCGAATTGAACCGGGCTCTCTGAGGGTAGTTCGTGGCCGGATGCCGTGTGGTATAGCGGTGCGCTGGGGTTTGGTAACTGGCAGCTGCTGGGGTGACTGGGGGTCTGTACTCCACTCTAGCAGGGGGCTTAGTGGTAGCAGTGTCCAGTTTGCTGGCATCCGTATACTCATCTGCCAAGCGAGCCGCTTCATGCAGGGTGGAGGGTTTACAGTCCCGAACCCACTCTCGAACTCCTGCGGGTAACTTGTCGAAGCAATGTTCCAACAGGAATAGTTTCAGCACCTCTTCCCCAGATACGGCTTGGCACCCCGCTATCCAGTGAGCTGCTGTGCGGTGCACCTTACATGCCCACTCAAGGTAGGAATCACCAGCTAATTTAATAGTGTCTCTGAACCGCCTCCGGTATGCCTCCGGTGTAACCGCATACTTGGAGAGCAGAGCCTCTTTTACAGTATAATAATCCCCGACTTCCTCATCTGGAATGGCCCGAAAAGCCTCACTGGCCCAGCCAGATAATTTTCCGGATAATATCATGACCCAGTCCTCTGCGGGTACCTTGTGTAGTGCACATTGCCTCTCAAAATCCGCAAGGTACCCATCAATCTCTCCTTCTGTTTCCAGGAAGTTTTTAAAAGCTGCAAAATTTACTTTTCTCTTTTCCACTGGGTTTGCTGCAGCGCCGCTTTGGCGAAGTAGGTTGGCCTCCACAGCTGCTATGACCCGGTCGATAATTTCCGAAGATGGGTTGGGGCCATAATGTGCCAGTCTTATTTTAACCGCCCGATCAAAGCTTGCTTCTGCGGGGGTTCTGTCTGCTATGCTGGGCCCATTGGTTCCTTCTGTCCCTGGTACTCTTTCCATCTTAGTCAGTATTGTAATAATCCCCCTCTTCCTGAGGTTACTGGCTTGTGTAGTTGCTCTTCTGGGCGATAAGGTTCATTCCGTCGCTTGCCACCAATTGTTACGGTACCAACAGTGTACCAAGGGTTAGTACCAGGGAACAATGTCCTGCATAGGGAATCAGCAATTCACAACCCAGCCAGTTTCAGGTTTAAAACAGAATGTCATTTATTAAAGGCTAGATGCCTAGTATTTATACAGGTTTGACCCCAGATGGGGGGGTTGAAAGACTCTTGTACATTTAGATAAAAAGGGGAAGACGCCCTTTTATGAAACAGTAGAATTACATTACTTAAATACTTTACTTAGGCAGATAACAACTTAAACACATTTGGCTTGTCTTATCACCTAGCGTCTGCTCTCTGAGGGTGATTAAACAATGGCCTGTTTATTACTTAAATGTAATTATAGCACACAATAGCTGAGGCCAGAAAACCTGTCTTTAGAAATTAGATTCTTAGCTAAACACAATTAACTCCTTCAGTCCTGACAGAAGGGTCTGTCACAGGGATTGTGACAAATTAGGGGTTAATAGGTTAGGGGGTTGTGGCATGGTAGCGGTTTAAGTAGAGTAGGAGGATAATGCGTTGGGCTATTGTTTGTTTAAGGGTTAATAGGGTAGAAGGTTTATTCCGGTAGGCTATAGGTGGTTTAGGAGTTAATTAATGTAGGGTTAGATTGCTGTGGTGGGTTCTGTTGGTTTAGGGGTACATAGGTATAGTTATAAGGCTCTGTGTAATATATTCCAAAGGGATTTTTTACTATACATTGGCAATGTCTGCGCCAATGTTGGCTGGAATATATACCAGCATCACCACCCATTGGAATGTATAGTAAAACGCAGATGTTGCCTATTAATATGGATGTCAGCAGCTTGGAATATTTTGTAGGCTTGTTTAACATCATGGCAGATTCCTTTGAATATATCGCCACTTTGCAGCACTTTTGATCATCAGGGTCATAGACTTCAATGGACCATGCAAACTGCAAAAAAACTAACAGCTATATTGCACGCCAATCCAACCGCGTTTATTCAAGACCTGACATGAAATATGAATATTTCACATTCCAATGTTCTTCACATAGAAGAATATGTTCTATTTATTTGCCAAAATATATATCTATACCTATATATTTATATAGGATTATCTATTTAAAAATATTTAGAACATATTCTGCTATGTGGAGAACATTGGAATGGGAAATATTAACAGTAAATGCACAGTTAGAACTATTATCAAATATTAATAAAGAATAAATATGCTTTTTCATGATTTCAGATATTTGACTGCAAAGGACTCCAATGCACATGCACACACAAATGCGCACACACATATGTACGTATATATATATATATATATAAATATATATATATATATATATATATATACACAAGTGTGTATTTATATATTTATATAGATATATGTATGTATATATATATATATATATATATATATATATATATATATATATATATATAGAAAGGGTAAGTCCCACCAGGGGGAATGAAGGAGGAGACCCGGAGACAGCAAACAAGATATATAAATCTTTTATTCTTTAGTTCAGCCAGACGGCCAAATGACAGGTGCAAGTACAGGTAGACACCTGACGCGTTTCGCGCATGCGTACATGCGCTTCATCAGAGGCTAATGAGTTTTTTGTGAAGCAAGACCTATATTGGGGCCTGTAGCCAATCAACAGTCAGTTTGCGAATTGCAAATGTGCAGGTAATGGTTGATTGATTGTTTGTGAGAGGTTACCTGCCCCCTAATAGGTCTCGCAAGATATATTGTTCATATCCAACAGAGCACACAATAACTAATCCTAACAATAAAAACTAAGATAAAATAACGTGATGTAATAATAGATCTATTGCTTATTTCAGAAAAACAACAGTATCAGTTTCCAATTACTGTGACATATGAAGAAATAATAACATGTTAACTGTTTGATTTTAGTTAAAAAACCCATATATAGATCAAAATATTTCAGTTAAATATGTCATCTAAGTAATATAATATTGTTAGAGTAAAAGAAACACAACTAAAAAGATAATAGAAAATAAAAACAAATTTAAAAATAAAGTCTTAATAAATGTTATAACATATAAAACAAATAATAATAATTATTGTAAGTGATGTCTCAGTTCTAAATTATTAATGGTATTCAAAACAAAAGGACCTTCAATATAGGTGACTCATAATAAGCACCAATGGGTTAGGAAAAACTTTATTGTTTTATCACAGGTCACTTGAAAAGACCACATCCTGTGTTTGTGGATTGTATGGTCTGATAGTACAGATAGAGCATATGTTATTTTGTGCTATATCCCTGCTATGGGTTTAATTCTATAGTTTAAAAACCTTATAAGACTGTGCCTAGGGATAAAGTATTAGTACTCAATTATCTGTACTAAATCATACTGGGACAATCTAATATCCAATAGAAATTTTAAAGACATATTCAATCGGCCATAAGCTGTAGATAGTGCAATATAAAGGATATGGTAGATATGAACAAGGGTATGTAAGTCTTGGAGGAGGGGAATTAGTCCCACTGATCACTTAAGGATCAAATTAAAGGTTATTCAAACAGTAAGTTGGATTAAAGTAAGGAAACCAAGTGTAGAAGAGAGAGATTTTACTTTTGTATTATGTAATTTACATTGTATTGTGTATTTTATATTTGATTATGCGTGAGAGTTCTAATATTTATTAGTAATTACTTCTCTCAAAATTTGTTTTTTGAAAGATTTTTTGGTTGAAAGTATATCTCCCACCATCAGGGCTTTTCATTCACTACTTACTTGTCTATTCAGAGAAATAGAATTCTCTACAGTCATATAGAGATGTAAATATTCTTAACTATTCAGTAAAGAGATCAACGTCCATCCTCTTATTCATTCCCTCTGGGGCCCTAGTGTGTAATTTTACTATCCAAAATATTTCCTTTTTGCAAAGAGTTTTTCCTCTATCTCCCCCTCGGGGGTGTTGTTTTATGGTGTCTATGCCAATAAACGAAAAATATTTAGGGCCTATACCATGAGTTCTAAAATGGTTAGCCACTGGTGTTTTTGGTTCTTTCTCATCTAGAGAACGTAAATGTTCTCGGATCCTTTCCTTTAATGGACGGGTCGTGATGCCTACATATTGACTTGAGCAAAATAGGCAGTTGATCAAGTAGATCACAAATATGGAATTGCAATCTATCCTGTCTCTTATTTGAAAAGTCTGTTTAGTAATATTTGAAGAAAATGTGTTAGTAACTGTAATACAAGTACAACCCTTACAAGGGACATGTCCACATTTAAAACAGCCAGATCTAAGGCTTAACCAGTTTTTATTGCTGGTGGATTTTCCTGCAAAGTTTTTCCTTGTAATATCTCCTAAGGTCGGGGCTTTTCTAGCTACACACTTTATGCCTGTTGTAAGTATATTGCTTAATGTTTCATCACCTTTTAAGATAGTAAGGTTCTTTTTTACTATTCTACAAATCTGTTGGTATTGTTTACTGAATTGGGTGATGAATAGCATGTTACTATTTGTACTGGTTTGATTGAATTCAGTGCTCTTTCTCTTAGGTTTAGTTATAAGTAGGTCCTGTCTGTTTATTTTCCCTACTTGTTCTTGAATGCGTGTTAGTAGATGTTTCTGGTAACCCCTATCTACTAGTCGAGCTGTCAGCTCATGTGCCTGTGTATAGTATTGGTTAAGTTCTGTGCAATTACGGCGCAATCGTAAATATTGCGCCTTTGGAATACCTCTCTTTAGATGGGAGAGATGACAGGAATCTGCACGCAGTATGGTATTGCGTGCCAATGGTTTTCGATAGGTGCTAGTAAAGATTCTGTCAGCTCTACTCTCTATACTGAGGTCCAAGAAATCAATTTTAGTTTCATGTTTGTTTGCTGTAAAAGTCAAATTATAATTGTTATGGTTCATATAATCTATGAATTTGTCCACTGGTTGTCCATCATGACTGTTCCAAATGATTACAATGTCATCGATGAAACGACCATACATAATGACATTAGTAGCAAAAAAAAAAAGTGCTGGAGAAAATACGATTTAATTCAAGCCACCCCATATAAATGTTGGCATAGGCGGGGGCAAATTTTGCCCCCATCGCTGTGCCACATTTTTGTAAGTAATATTCTCCTTGGAAAACAAAGAAATTATTTTGAAGTAAAAATTCAGTGATTTGTACAATGAAAGATATGAATTCATCTCCATAGTTAGAGTGACGATGTAACATAGCGTCTACTGCCCTAAGACCCAACATATGTGGAATGTTGGAGTATAGGGCAGTGACATCAATGGTAGTCCATGTATATGTGTCCTTCCAATTGATGTCTTTGAGTTGAGTAATTAAGTGTGCGCTATCCCGTATGTATCCTGGAAGAGCTAACATGGTAGGTTGGAGAATGTGATCGAGCCAATCACCCAATCTTTCGCAAAGGGACCCATTACTGGCCACTATGGGCCTGCCAGGAGGTTTTTCCAAGCCTTTGTGTATTTTGGGTACAATCCTAAAGTAAGGGGTGGTTGGCTCGTGCACATATAAATGATCTGCCAGTTCTTTGTCCATGTGATGGTGTTCAACTGCAAAATCCAACAAATGTGTTAATTTATGTTTGATGGAGTTGGTAGGGTTGAAGCGCAATTTAGTATACAATTGACTATCACTAAGTTGAGAATTTATTTCTTCCACATAATCATGTTTGTTTAATAATACTACTGCCCCTCCTTTGTCCGCTTGGACTATGACAATATTATCATTATTCTGAAGTTTGGACAGAACTTTTCTCTGTGTTTTAGTGATATTGTCAGAATTAATATTGAGGGGATTGTAATCAACCGATCTATATAGATCTGTGAGTTCCCTCTCTACAACTCTCTGATATGTGTCCAGTAGGTGGTGTCTTGAATGTATTGGATAAAAGTGAGAGGTGTTTTTGTAAATAAAGTTAGTGCATTTATTAGTTAGAGCTTCAGTGTGTCTAAGTGAATCTTGTTCTAAAGTAACAAGGTTAGTTAAATCTAGTAAATCTGTGAATTTTAATCCTACTGATAAGTGTTGGGTAGTGGGTATAGGATCCTGAGTGTCAGTGAGCCTACTGTGAGTATTAGTGTCAGTTGCGGTATTGTGAAAGTGTTGTTTCAGAACTATTTTTCTTACAAATTTATTTATATCGATTAGAGTGTTGACTAAATCAAAATTGTGCACAGGTGCATATGATAGGCCCTTGTTTAGTAGGTCTATTTCTGTATTGGACAAAGGATATTCAGAGAGGTTAATAACCGCTATTTCTTTACATTTTTTCTGACCCTGCTGGGGTAACGGTAAGTGGACTCTGGATTTTCAGTTTCTACAGTAGTATCGTTCTTTTTTGGGGTACTGGTTTGATGTGGCTGTTTTATCAATGATTTGAGTTCTCTTCTATTGGTATTTAATGTTAGATTAGGTGTTGTCACCTCAGATGTACTAGGTGTTTGTTCATCCTCAGTCATTTGTTCACTGCTGTCATAGTGATCTGTGTCTATACTGGAGAAAGTGACATGTTTAATAGTGTCATGTTTGGTCTTATTGCCCTGTGTATGTTTATTTTTTTGCTTATTCTTGTTTTTTGACTTATTATTTTTGTTTTTATTTGTTGGCCAATTAGACCTAGTAGGTTTGTGTTTTTGCCAAGAATACACTATGTCAAGTTCATAGTCCTTGACATCTCTTTGGTATTTTTGTACTTTCCTATCAGATAGAATAGTGTCTAATTGGTCTATTGTTTCGTTAAGTTGTTTAGTGTAATCCGAATATTTCTGGGTCTCTTCAAAAGGTTTTAAAGAAATCATACTATTGTTGATTTCAGTTAGAATCAAATCTCTCTCTTCTTTTTTGTGGTTTAGTAATTGTTTCATCAATATGATGGAGCAATTGGTCAAATTAATATTCCATTCCTCCATAAATTTTATGTTATTCAGTGCAAATGATGGGAATTTTTTCATGCGTAGTCCCCTAGGTACTTTGTTCTCTGATATATATAATTCCAAGAATTCAATGTCCCACCACAAATTGGTTTCCTTAAATCTCAATTGTTCTAACTTAGAAAAAATGTTAGTAATGTCATCCTCTTTGACTAAACTAGTTATCTGTACTTCACCTTTTAGTGCAGTTTCCATAATGCGTTTTCGTTTATTTTCATCTATAACCCCTATGGGTAAATTACTGGTGGCCATTATGGGAAATGCACTAATGTCCAAAAGAACTATATATGTATATATGTACAAATAGTATTGTTAGAGATATAGTTACAAAGTAGTGTAAAGATTAATATATATACAAGTTCGACCCAATGTGCTGCTAAATGGGAAAAAAAATCAAAAAATTATACAATGAATGCAAAGATAGCAGTACAATAGCTAGTAAGTATAGTTTTCCTTACTCATAAACAATGGTGTTTCAGAATTAGTTTAGCCAAATCTAAAGTATAGTATTTTAGATAATGGCACTATAGAATGTTCCAAAAAGTCCATTAACCTGTTGCAGTGGAAAAGAAGTGTATTTGAGTAAGGAAGTCTTACCCAAAATATATAATCCTGTAAAATAAATTAGTTAACTAATGTCCGGTAAAGCCAAAGCTTTTATAATGAAGGAATAGTGTCCAATATGTTCCGGAAAAGTAATGGTTATGGTAACTTGTATCCCGTGAAAGTCACAGAAATAATAACAGGAAAAAGTATATCTTCAAAACACTGTGGGGTTAATTGAAGGAAAAATACTTAGCTAGTATCCTCAATGCCAGCGGGTGTGTAAGAATCTGTCAAAGTGCTGTTTCGCCAGTAGAAATGGTGTGCCGGATCGTTCCATGAGCAGGACTACAATGACAACTTCCACAGATGGTCGTGGCTTGGTGAAGACCCCTCCAGTCGCGTCTGTGGGTAATGCCTAGGTCCGCGTGGCTCACCGTAATCCTTCTGTGACGTCAGGACGTGCGCTACTCGTAAGCGCTTGATGACAAGTTCCTGGGTCAAGGGTGAGAGTGGCTCCGCTACGAGGTCGGGTGATGTCTGAGGGCTCCAACAAGTGGTATCCCATCCGCTGAATAATAGAAAGGGTAAGTCCCACCAGGGGAATGAAGGAGGAGACCCGGAGACAGCAAACAAGATATATAAATCTTTTATTCTTTAGTTCAGCCAGACGGCCAAATGACAGGTGCAAGTACAGGTAGACACCTGACGCGTTTCGCGCATGCGTACATGCGCTTCATCAGAGGCTAATGAGTTTTTTGTGAAGCAAGACCTATATTGGGGCCTGTAGCCAATCAACAGTCAGTTTGCGAATTGCAAATGTGCAGGTAATGCGCACACACATATGTACGTATATATATATATATATATATATAAATATATATATATATATATATATATATATACACACAAGTGTGTATTTATATATTTATATAGATATATGTATGTATATATATATATATATATATATATATATGTGTGTGTAAAAACATACGTACAAAAATAAATACATAAATACATCTGAACACACATATACCCAATTAAGGGTTAGATTACAAGAGGAGCGGTAACTACCATTTGTGCTAAAGGAATAATTGCGCTAGCAGAAAACCCTTTGAGCAATTTGGGTTTCACTGATATTACAATTTAAAAGTTAAAGTTTTTGCTCTAGCGCTTCCCCGACTGTCGAAAAAGGTTACGCTACTCACTCGCTCGCTAACCTCAATAACTATAAGCCCCTACTGTAATAACCCTAAAACTGCAACATAGCCCACTGCAAACGTCCCATTACTCTATTAACCCCTAAAACGTCATTCCTCCACATTGAAAAGTACCTAAATACACTATTAACCCCTAAACCACCAGCCCCCCACATCGCTAACACTAAACTATACTATTAACTCCTAAACCACCAGCCCCCCGCATAGCAAAGTCAAACACTAATATTTAAACCGGCTAACCTAACACCCCCTAACTTAACCCACTTCAAAATACCCCAATCTTACAAAATATATCCCAACTACCTTGAAAAAAATAAAAAACTTACCTTAAAAATAAAGCTAACATTATTTAAAAAAAAAAATTCAATTACCAAAACAAAAAGCCTGTACGTTAATAAAATAAAAAAATTACCAAAAAACCCTAACATTACTAAAAAAACAAAACCCTAAATTACAAAAAATAAAAAAGTGAATACCATAAACAATAAAATAATTGAATCCTTTTATAAAACCACCTTAAAATAACACCCCAAAATAAAAATAAAAACTATTCTAAAAATAAACTACCAATTGCCATGAGGCGATCAGCAAAAAAAAAAACATCTAACATTACAGCCCAAAATAAAAAAACCTAACTAAAAAAAACTAAATTACCTATTCAAATCAGCAAATAGGAATGCAAGGGTACCCTATATAAATGAAGAGGACCTCCGTGTTGAAGCTCGCAAGATGTGGACCACTGCCCCCGCCAATGCCTGGATGAAGAAGATGGACTGCCTGGAAGAAGATGGACCCCTGCCTGGATGAAGAAGATGGACTGCCGCCTGGAAGAAGATGGACCACTGCCTGGAAAAAGAAGATTGAGAGCCGCCATTATCATCATCGGTCAGTACCTTTATGAGTTAGTGTTTTTTTGGGGGTGTTTTTTTTTTTTTTTTAGTAGATTAGTCTTTTTGTTTTGTTTTTTAGGCAGCAAAAGGGCTGAATGCCCATACAAATGCCCTTTTCAGGGTAATTGGTAATTTAGTTTTTATTTAGTTCGTTTTTTTTTATTTTGAAGGTTTGGGGCGTGGGGTGTGTAATGTTAGAGGGGTTAGTGTTTTTTTTCATAAAAGAGCTGATTGCTTTAGGGCAATACCCTACAAGAGGACCTTTTAAGGGCTATTGGTAGTTTATTTTTAGAATAAGGCTTTTTTATTTTGGGGAGTTTTTTATGTGGTATAAGAATAGAATAAATTCTGTTATTGTTTTCGGCAATTACTTTTTTATTTTCTGTAATTTTAGATGTTTTTGTTTTCTGTAATTTTAGAGTTTTATATATTTTGTAATGTTAGGTTTTTTTCAGTAATTTTTTTTTCTTTTAGTAATGTAAGGGTTTTTTAAGTAATGGTATTTTTTTATTATTTTTTTTAGTAATTTTAGGTTTATTTTTAAGATAAGATTAAGTTTTATTTATTTTTACAGGTAAGTTAGGAATTATTTTGTTTTAAGATTTGGGTATTTTAATTTGGGTTAAGTTAGGGGGTTTTAGGTTAGGGGGTTTAGAAATTAGTGTTTGACTTTGCTATGCGGGGGGCTGGGGGTTTAGAGGTTAATAGTGAAGTAAAGTTTAGTGTTAGCAATGTGGGTGGCTAGCGGTTTATGGGTAAATAGTATAGTTAGGTACTTTGCGATGTGGGAGGATGGGGGTTTAGGGGTTAATAGTTTATTTATGTACTTTGCAATGTGGAGGGATGGAGGTTTAGGAGTTAATAGTTTATTTAGGTAGTTTGTGATATGGGGTGGTGGTTTAGGGGTTAAGAATGTGTTTAGTATAACTATTTCACCTAGACAAACTCTTTATGCAAACCTTAAGCTAGCAAAAAAAGTTTGATCGGTAAATGTGATTGCGCTTGCATGATCGCATTTACTTTCAACTTGTCATACAAGCGCTTCTTATCGCTTTATGCTCTCTATAGAAGATATGAAAAGCGTAAATTACAGCAAGTTTGCGCAAACGAATTTGCAGTAATTTTGATAGCACTCCACTTAAAGGGTAAAGGGACACTGCAACCTCACAATTGTGTTTAAGCTCCAAGTGCTATTGATAGCGCTCTATTTGTAATTTAGCCCTAAACGTCACAAATGAATATATTATTATCCTTAGGGGTTTCCCTCTTACAATTTTTTACCTCAGTACTATGAGGTAAGTGCAGCGTGAGGGGTTGAGTGGCTATACATGCACCTGGAGATTCCAGTCCTTTCCTCCTGCATCCTGTCGTATGGTAGTACTCTCATCCGTTGTTTAAAGTAATCATAGGAGAAACGCAAACATAAAGACAAATGATGCAGTGCTGCATATTTTATTACATCCAGAAAAACAAAAGTCACTATGTCTTTTCAATTGTTCAGCTCACATTTAAAACCCTCAATAAACATGTGGTAATTAACCCCTTAGTGACCAGACCATTTTTCAATTTTCTTACCTAGGACCAGGGCTATTTTTAAATTTTTGCGGTGTTTTTGTATAGCTGTAATTTTCCTCTTACTCATTTACTGTACCCACACATATTATATACAATTTTTCTCACCATTAAATGGACTTTCTTAAAATACCATTATGTTCATCATATCATATAAACCTATATAATAAAAGGCCAAGTGTGTTTGTCCGAAGCTGTCATGCGCAGTAGAGACTGTGTGTGAGGACAAACACACCTGGCCTTCCAACTGACCTGGCATTGTGTGGTGGAGTGGGCGTGGCCGGACGGTTGCAACATGGGCGTGGCCGGGTGGGTGTGAGGTTGGCGTGGCCGGACGGGTGCAATGTGGGCGTGACGTGGGCGGGGTCTGGCGTGATGCGGGCAGGGCCGGACTGGGCCAGATGCCGGGGCCGGCTGCCGAGAGACAGAGAGCTCTAAAGAGAGGGGATAGAGAGAGCAGAAGAGGGTGGATAGAGAGAGCAGAAGAGGGAGGATAGAGAGAGACAGCAAAAGAGAGAGGGGGAGAGAGACAGGAAAAGAGAGGGGGGAGAGAGACTGCAAAAGAGAGGGGGGAGAGAGACAGCAAAAGAGAGGGGGGGAGAGAGACAGCAAAAGAGAGGGGGGGAGAGAGACAGCAAAATAGAGGAGGGAGAAAGACAGCAAAAGAGAGGGGGAGAGAGACAGCAAAAGAGAGGGGGGAGAGAGCACAAAAGAAAGGGGGGAGAGAGACAGAAAAAGAGAGAGGGGAGAGAGACAGCAAAAGAGACAGGATAGAGAGACAGCAAAAGAGAGGGTAGAGAGCACAAAAGAGAGGGGGGAGATTACAAAAGAGAGGGGGAGAGTGCACAAAAGAGAGGGGGAGAGTGAACAAGAAAAGAGGGGAGAGAGAGCACAAAAGAGAGGGGGGAGTGAGCACAAAAGAGAGGGGGGGAGAGAGACAGCAAAAGAGAGGGGGGAGAGAGACAGCAAAAGAGAGGGGGAGAGAGATAGCAAAAGAGAGGGGGGAGAGAGAAAACAAAAGAGAGGGGGAGAGAGCACAAAAGAGAGGGGGAGAGAGACAGCAAAAGAGAGGAAGAGAGAGACAGCAAAAGAGAGGGGAGAGAGCACAAAAGAGAGTGGGGAGAGAGCACAAAAGAGAGGGGGAAGAGTGCACAAAAGAGAGGGGGAGAGTGAACAAAAGAGAGGGGGGAGAGTGCACAAAAGAGAGGGGGAGAGTGCACAAAAAAGAGGGGGGAGAGAGCACAAGAGAGATGGGGGAGAGAGCACAAAATAGAGGGGGAGAGAGCGCAAAAGAGAGGGGAGAGAGCGCAAAAGAGAGGGGGAGAGAGCTTAAAAGAGAGGGGGAGAGAGGGCAAAAGAGAATGGGAGAGAGCGCAAAAGAGAGGGGGAGAGAGCACAAAAGAGAGGGGGAGAGAGTGCAAAAGAGAGGGGGAGAGAGAGCAAAGAGAGGGGGAGAGACAGCCAAAGAGAGGAGAGAGAGAGCAAACGAGAGGAGAGAGAGCAAACGAGAGGGGGGAAGAGAGAGAGCAAATGAGAGGGGGGAGAGAGACAGCAAAAGAGGGGGAGAGAGAGCAAAAGAGAGGGAGAGAGACAGCAAAAGAGGGGGAGAGAGCGCAAAAGAGAGGGGGGAGAGAGAGCAAAAGAGAGGGGGAAGAGAGAGCAAAAGAGAGGGGGGAGAGAGAGAGCAAAAGAGAGGGGGGAGATAGAGCAAAAGAGAGGGGGGAGATAGAGAGCAAAAGAGAGGGGGGAGATAGAGAGCAAAAGAGAGGGGGGGAGAGAGAGAGAGAGCAAAAGAGAGGGGGGGAGAGAGAGTAAAAGAGAGGGGGGAGAGAGAGTTAAAGAGAGGGGGAGAGAGTAAAATAGATGGGAGAAATAGAGAGCAAAAGAGAGGGGAGAAAGATAGAGCAAAAGAGAGGGGGGACAGAGAGAGAGCAAGGGGTGGGACCGCTGTATTGCAAAAAATGGCCCGTGTACACAGGCTTTAGGACTAGTTTACTATAAAAAAAATGATAAAATATGATGAAAAAATGGAAAAGAAAACATACTTTTTCTAACTTTAACCCCCAAAATCTTTTACACATTTACAACCACCAAAAAACACCCATGCTAAATAGTTTCTAAATGTTGTCCTTAGTTTAGAAACATCCAATGTTTACATGTTCTTTGTTTGTTTGTTTTTGCAAGTTATAGGGGAATCAGTACACATAGCACTTTGCTATTTCCAAACCTTTTTTTTTTTTTCAAAATTAGCACTAGTTACATTGGAACACTGATATCTGTCAAGAATCCCTGAATAACCCTTCACATATATATATTAATTTTTTTTAGATAACCCAAAGTATTGATCTAGGCCCATTTTGGTATATTTTATGCCACCATTTCACCACCAAATGCGATTAAATAAAATAAAATCGTTAACTTTTTCACTATCTTTTTCACAAACTTTAGGTTTCTCACTGAAATTATTTACAAACAGTTTTTGCAATTATGGCACAAATGGTTGCAAATGCTTTTCTGGGATCCCCTTTGTTTAGAAATAGCAGACATATATGGCTTTGGCGTTGCTTTTTGGTACTTAGAAGGCCGCTAAATGCTGCTGCTCACCACACTTGTATTATGCCCAGCAGTTAAGAGGTTAATTAGGTAGCTTGTATGGTTAATTTTAGCTTTAGTGTAGAGATCAGCCTCCCATCTGACACATCCCACCCCCTGATCCCTCCCTGACCCCCCTCAAACAGCTCTCTTGCCTCCTCCACCTCACAATTGTCACCGCCATCTTATGTACTGGCAGAAAGTCTACCAGTACTAAAATAAAAAGCATTTTTTAAAAAATTGATTCTGCAGTGTTGGATTGCCCCTTAGCCCCCAACCTCCCTGATCCCCCACATACAGCTCTCTAACCCTCACCCTTCTACCTATTTGTTGCCATCTTGGGTACTGGCACTGTCTATTTTATTTTTATATGCACAATAAAACATTTTCTGTAGTATAGCTGCCCCCCTCAATACCCTACCCCCCTCCCCCTCCCAGATCCCTTGCCCAACATTTATTTCCCCCTCCCTCTTCCTCCTTCCCATACATTTACAATATATTAATGTAAATGTGGTGCGCGCACGCCCTGTCCTCCCCCGCCGCACTACCGCCTTACACTTCTGTGTGACCTGATCTAACCATTGATGGGCCGCCCACCCACCACCCTGCTGCTGCTCGCTGCATCGGTGGGTAAAAAAGGATATTGCAGTGATGCTTCAATATCGGGGCATCACTGCAATACCCTGAAAGCATCTGGAAGTGATCACCATTGCTTCCAGTGCTTGAAACCCCAGAGGACGTATCAGGCACGTCATTGGTCCTGAACTGCATTTTTTTGTAGGACGTGCCTGACATGTCCTTGGTCATTAAGGGGTTAATATCGGTTAAAAGGAAGCAATTCATGGGCAGACACTCTAAAGGTCAGTGACTTGGAAAAGTTTGTATGTGTCTCTTAATTGCTTTACGAAGTGATATATATATATATATATATATATATATATACTATATGTAAATATATATATATATAGATAGATAGATAGATAGATAGATAGATAGATAGATACATACATACATACACATATTTAGACATGAGTATATATGCATATATATGCTAAATCCCTTTGCAGCCCTTTTTTTCAAACAGCTTATACCATCTAGCTTTGAGCTCTTATTATTATTATTATTATTATACTTTATTTATGAAGCACCATCATATTCCTCAGCGCTGTCCATGGATACAGGTTATTTAAATAAAACAATAATATAAAACTTCTAAGAGACAGGACAAAATTTACAGACACATACAGGAGGAATTGAGGGCCCTATTCCCGTGGGAAGTTACAAGATTGTATGATCCCTTATAACTAATAGTTATTTTTAAAATATATTTTTTAGACAGTGTTTAATGAGTGTAACTGTACTTTTACATGTATATATGTATGTATTATGCAACTTTACGTGAGCTCTGAAGTCGCGCTAACCGAAGTGCATTAAATGCAATTTCACTCAATTGAACACATTTACTTTTAACTCGTAATACGCGCACCATTTCCATTGTGCGCAAAAAGACGATATTGCTTGCATACTAAACTTACCGAGCCACTCATAATCTATCCCTTAATCTATGAATTGTGCCTTTGCTGTATTTAGGGGATATAACTATTTCTCATGCGACTGGTACTGAAAACCACAAAACATGAACATTTACAGTCTGGTCACATCAGTCACAGAAACTCTTAACCCTTAACTTAACCCTTTTAACTCTCTGAGTGAAATATCCAGTAAAAAGATTGTATGATCTGTAATGAAACACATTATTTAAACAAAATGTAAAATACACACAAAGTTCTACCTCTGGCATCTTAGAAGTCCCTAATTGGTTAACTATATGTATGTATCTGTATGTATAATTGTGTATCTGCATATATAAGTGTATGCTATGCAGTGTGTGTGTGTATCTGCATGTATAAGTGTATGATGTGTAGTGTGTGTGTGTTTATCTGTATGTATAAGTGTCTGTGTGTGTATCTGCATGTATAAGTGTATGCTGTGTAGTGTGTGTGTGTGTCTGTATTTATAAGTGTGTGTGTGTATCTGCATGTATAAGTGTAATCTATGTAGTGTGTGTGTATCTGCATGTATAAGTGTATGCTATGTAGTGTGTGTGTGCGTATCTGCATGTATAAGTGTATGCTATGTAGTGTGTGTGTATGTATAAATGTATTCTATGTAGTGTGTGTGTGCCTGCCTGTATAAGTGTATGATATGTAGTGTGTGTCTGCATGTGTAAGTGTATGCAATGTAGTGTGTGTGTATCTGTATGTATAAGTGTATGTGTATCTGCATGTATAAGTGTAAGCTATGTAGTGTGTGTGTGTATCCGTATGTATAAGTGTGTATCTGCATGTATAAGTGTATGCTGTGTAGTGTGTGTGTGTGTGTATGTATAAGTGTGTGTGTGTGTGTATATCTGTATGTATAAGTGTGTGCATGTGTGTGTGTATATTTGCATGTATATGTGTATGATATGTAGTGTGTGTCTGCATGTGTAAGTGTATGCTATATAGTGTGTGTGTATCTGCATGTGTAAGTGTATGCTATGTAGTGTGTGTATCTGCATGTATAAGTGTATGCTATGTAGTGTGCGTGTATCTGCATGTGTAAGTGTATGCTATGTAGTGTGTTACTGTGCATTTTTGCTAACTTTAAAGGCCAGATTCTAGAATATTAATGGGGAATGCAGAGAGCAGTTTTAAAGAATCTATTATTAAATGTCCAATTAAGATAAACATATTTAGCACTGTCTCTGCGAAGGCTATTAAATACAGAGCTCACATAGCTATACTAGTGGTTTGAGCTTGTGTTTGATTTTCTGCCTAAGAGTATTAAAAGATATGACTTTATTTAGAATTTTATTTATATTACTTTGGTCTTATGATTTTTAAGCCCCGCCCCTTTCAATTTTTTGCCGCGGGGGGGGGGGGTTCCCTCTTTTGAAATTTGAAATGTTGGGAGGTATGTATTACTAAATATAGACTATACTAAGTAGACTGATTTTTTTTTTTTTTTTTGGGGGGGGGGATTGGATAAGGGGTCTAAAGGTTATGGCCTCAAAAAGATTCATTCCTGTGAAAATTGAATAAGGCAAAATATGATTAGGTGATGTTACAGAGATGTACAAAGCAGCATGTTGGCAGGAATGGTGTGAATATTTAGAGTTATTATGAATTCACTTGGTACTTACCATACATTTCATGTACTAAAAACATTCCATGGTTGAATTTTTTTGGGAGACACTTTGTTTCATGAACCACTTACTGCAAAATATAATAGTTACCTTTAATATTTTTTTACAGTTTGCCAAGTTGAGTTTGTGGACGTTGTTTTGTTATTTGTGATTCCTATTAGGAATATGGATCAGCAAACAGCTCATACATTCATGTGAAATGTCCTCTTGCATTTGAATACTTGGTTTGTTACAGATACAAAAGGAAACTGATTGCTCCCTCTGTGCGTGTTCCTTGGAAGGCTATGTCATATGCACAATGAGGCATGACACAACAAAATTCATCAAAGGATTGTTAAGGGCGCCTGCGGGAGCAACTGAGTTTTCTAACGCTTCTACAGAAACAAGACTAATCACATCTGCATAATTCAACAGTTTCCTCTGTATGTTAAACCTTTTTATGTTTTTGTTTTGCTTTCAGGATATATAAACCATGAATGAGACTTGAAGATTTGCTTGTCTTTTAAATACATTCTTATTAACATGGATTGTCTTGATGTTGTCAGTTTATGCTTAGTCATGTCAAGGAGGATCTGACACATTATGTACAAAAAATGGGCTCTTTTATGGGGTTTTTTTCAGTGAGCCATAAAATGAAATGCAGTCAAGGCAAAATATATTGGTAAAAGTAAAAAAATAATTATATCTGATTCAATTAGAAGACAACTATATTACATGGAAAATTAAAAAGTAATAACAAGTTATTATACTTTGTCTTTTTAGAATACAAAAGAGTTAATTACTACTTGATTGAAAAGACTAATGGTGTCAGGCTTTTGGGTGTACTGTTTCCTTAATTAGAATTCAACCAATCATATCTTACTTACTCTCATAAAACACCTGTTCACTGAACACACCTTGCTTAGTATTTTGTTATTTTCCTCAGAGTAACACTGAGCCTCTGATACCTCTGGAAGGTTAATATTGTATCTAAACTTTTCAGCAACTCAAGTTACCTCATTCAAGATCTACCTACTACGGATTTAATATTTATTTCCAGCCTGTTGCAACATCTTTTGGAAATCTTACTTTGGCAAGTACTTTTCATTTATTCAAGACTGTCTTTATTTTGGGAAGTTACGTTACCTGTTTCAACTTATCAGCTCATATTATTTATCAACCAAGTCTGTGGCTGCCATAAAGAATAACCGGTTATTGAAGCTCTTATCTGTTAATCTTATTTGTTCTGTTATATTATCCTTATGTTGATTTCTGCTGCACCGGAGAATCGTGACGTCACACGCTGACTGTTAGCTGGCTTCAGCGTGTCTCTGCTGCTGCTGCAGCCGCAGCCCACAGAACCCGGAAGTGTTTGTCCTTACTTACCGCACTCACAGTTTTCAAGGTACATTACTACGTTTGCAACTATAATCATATCTGCAGAAGTTCTCCATTATAACAATCTATCAATACTACATTGGATAAGACTTACTTGCTGTGTGTTCAATATATCATGTTACGCAATATATTATAATTATTCCTTACTTATTCTTAAAGAAAGTTTCACCTATTCCTATATCCTTTTGTATTATTACAAGCCTGCTTATTTCTAAGATTGCATTTGATTTTGATTCCTATAATACAGATAATACTTTAGTGTGTACTTTTTGTAGGGAAACATTAATCTATATTAACTGCACATATATCCATATGGGTTTACCAAGTAATAGTACTCTCAATTGATATTGTGCTACATACCTATACTAGTAATCAAACTAAGCAGGATTGATTATTACAAATGGGTACAGGCAATATTCTTCCAGGCTCCGATATTCAAAACATCAAAAGACCAATGAGAAATTGCCTGTTTGGGTTCACCAGGTTCACAGTCCGTCGGTCTGTCAATATATTCTATAAATAAGTGGGCTGAACCTCGATTTTGCTGATGAGGGGCGATGTGTCTTCCATAGGATATAATGTGGATCACAACTTCAGCCTGACATCACCACTGAGCTGCGATATAGGCAGCAGGGTGGGTGGGGGCTCTCTTTAAAGTGTGTTTACACAAAATAGAAGATAAAAAAAGTTTTCTATATAGTAACATTTCAAATTATGCAAATGTATATTCAGTTTCACTGTATATTCAGTAGATTTGTCACACTGGAAAATATCGCCATTGAAAAGCAGACGAGAATGATATGGCTGGAAAGCGATAGCTAAGATGGGGGACAGTGCTTTGAATATTAGAAACCCACTGTGATGTTTCACCATTAAAATACTGGTTTCTCCCATGGATCACCCAGTAAACTCACAAGGAACACTTATATATTTGTCATGCAATCGACTTTGTTAATAAAGACAAAAAAACAACAACTTCCTATTAAAACTATAGAAGCTGGGGAATTGTATAGTATAATGTTAGAATATGTATGTAAACGCTAAACATGATTGTACTAATCTTCTATTGTGTCCTGTTTTCAGTTTTGTAATATTAATATTTCCTAACATTGCAATTGCGTTTTCACGTTTGTAATATTCATATTTCATAATATTGCAACTGTGATTGCACGATTGTCTTTTACTTATAATATTGCACTCACACAGTAGAAAATGTGTTCCTTATTAATATATACCTATATCTCTAGATATAGATGTATATTAATATTATTATAGAACACGATTGATACAGTGCGATAGCAATATTATGAATAAAACATGATTGCGCATATTGCAAGCACGAAAATAAGATCGGAATATTGTGAAATATAGAAATGCAAAAACGCAATCACAATATTGTGAGATGTGAATAATGAAATCGCAAACACGCATTCTCAATAAACTGTAAATAAGAATATTGAGACTGTGCAATCACAATTTTAAAAATAAGTAAAAATACACACCAAAGGAAACAATAGAAGATTAGTATAATCAAATTTACAATTAACATGCATATTCTAACATTATAATATACAATACATATATGTTTAACAATGTATATAATATACCCACAATCCACCAGCTCCTATAGGTGTATTCTTGATATGTTTAATTCACTATTGTATTGTAAGAACATGGGTTGGGTTTCTATTAAAACATGTAAATTGTATTGTCATACAGTACTGTGTAAATGATCATTTACATTACACCTTTGATGTAGGGGACAATAGTGCTTTGAATATATCGCCAGTATCAGAAAAGCATCTCCACCCACTGAAATATGACACGACTGCTGGATTTTAACAGTGAGCTGGACTATTGCAAAGCTCCAGCCTGCTTGAATAGCACCATTAGGTGCAATACTATTGTGAGTATATTTCTTATTATACCAATTTATCATCTGTTTTGGTGGTACTAGGCCATTGTGGCACCTCTGTTTTTTCTCTTCAGATTGCCACATACCAGGATCCGACCATCCTTTGACAGGGAGCTGCCTTTTTTTAATCATATGGACTTTTCGTTTAAATTTGGTTAAACTTGTATATAGATTTTGTTTGTGCCTGGGTATACAATTTCTCCTGTTTTTCTTTCTATTCTTTTGGATTGCTTTTCTGCCTGCTATAAAGTTAAACTGACCACTGACTATTCTTTTGAATTGCCCTTCTGTCTGCTATAAGGATAAACTGACTACTGCCTGCTTAACTATTCTTTTGGATTGCCCTTTTGACTGCTATAATGATAAACTGACCACTGCCTGCTTAAAGTGTCAGTAAACATTAAAAATAATGTTATATAATTCTGCACATAGTGCAGAATTATATAACATTATATTAGCGCAAATGTTATAAAACAAAATTTCCCCTTTGAATTTTTTTTAAAAAACCTGCTGTTTTACAGACCCGCTCTCTGTGATCTTCTGAGCGGGTCTGTTTTTTTCAAACAGCGCATCGGGCCAGCTGTATAGTCACAGCCCGCCCGACCGCGCCATAGCACTAAGTGCAGCTCGCTCCTGCTCTGTCTGACAGCAGGAGCGAGCTGCTGCACTTAGTGCTATGGCGCGGTCGGGCCAGGCTGTGACTATACAGCTGGCCCGATGCGCTGTTTGAAAAAAACAGACCCGCTCAGAAGATCACAGAGAGCGGGTCTGTAAAACAGCGGGGTTTTTTTAAATTCAAAGGGGAAATTTTGTTTTAAAACATTTGCGCTAATATAATGTTATATAATTCTGCACTATTTGCAGAATGATATAACATTATTTTTAAGGTTTACTGTCCCTTTAACTATTCTTTTGGATTGCCCTTCTGCCTGCTAAAAGATAAACTGACCACTGCCTGCTTGACTATTCTTTTGGATTGCCCTTTTGACTGCTATAAAGATAAACTGACCACTGCCTGCTTAACTATTCATTTGGATTGCCCTTTTGACTGCTATAAAGATAAACTGACCACTGCCTGCTTGACTATTCTTTTGGATTGCCCTTCTGCCTGCTATAAAGATAAACTGAATACAGCCTGCTTGGATAGCTTTTGGAGCTTCCTTCTGCCTGTCCAGTAATCTCCGCAGTGGCCCTATCTAGCTCTGTGAGTACTATTTTTTGGCTATTTATTTTGATGCTTTAGTGGGTCACGTCCTGGGTTTTACTCAGTGTGCTAGCATGTGTCTTTATTCACCCTAGCATTTGGGTCTAGTCCTGGACTGATCCTATATCACTGACACATGTTTTATGTTTATATTATATAAAATCTTATACATTTAGAGGCTTTCTTGATGGGGACATAGAGTTTTGTTTTGAGTGTATATGGAAGTGTGTCTTATTTAAGTGATCCTGTGAGGTGTTATCTTAGATGATAGGGAGTTACGCTCTACTGTATCTGAAATGCTGCTGGCTTTGCTCCCTTTAAGCAAGCGCAAGAGGTCGGTTCATGATTTTCCCTCTACTAGCTCTAAGCCTGTATTAAATAAAGTTCTGGATCCTGGTTCAGCTTATTCAACCTCAGAGGTTCAGATATTATCCAATGATAAGGAGCCTGTTTCTGATCATGATTCTGAGTCATCCTCTTTTTTATTTAAGGTTGATTATATTCATTGCATTTAAAAGAAGTATTATGTACTTCAGGTTTTCAAGATCGTAAGGTATCTGAAGACAAGTCTGTTAAACATTTTGATTTCACTTTTACACCTACTGCTAAATCTCCAGGGGATTCTCCTATCCCTAATGTTGTCTCTGACATAGTTTCTAAGGATTGGTCTAAGCCTGTCAGTCCTTTTAATCCTTCAGCTAGGTTTAAGATTCTTTGCCAGCTTCTAAATTTGAGATTTGGGAAACATTTCTTAAGGTGAATGGGGCTATTTGTACATTGGCTAGGCATACTACTATTCCTTTGGAAGATTTCTTCTGTCTCATGTTTCAAAGGCTCCCTTAAGCAAAAGCCTTCTTTCCGTCTATTTTAGATCTGGAACTCATGGGAGTCATTGTTACAGTTCCAATTTTGGAACAGGTGATCGGTTTCTATTCAAATTTCTTCATCGTTCCAAAGAAAGAAGGGAATTTCAGAACAGTTTAGGATTTAAACCCTCTGAACAAGTTTCTCAGGGTTCCTAATTTCAAGATGGAAACTAATTGGATTATTTTGTCTCTTGTGCAGCAATCATAAGTTTATGTCCACATTAGATTTATAGGATATCTGCCTTTATGTTCATATTCACAAGGATTATCATTAGTTTCTAAGGTTTGCATTCCTGGACAAACATTTTCAATCTGTTGCTCTTCCAGTTGGTATGGCTACTGCTAACAGAATATTTTCAGAAGCTCTGGGTACTCTCTTTTCTGTGATAACAGCCCCAGTATTTCAGTGTTTCCTTTCCTGGACAATATCTTGGTACAGGCTCCATCTTTTCATTTAGCAGTATCTCACACCAACAGACTTCTGTTATTTCTTCAGCAGCATGGTTGGAGAAATACATTTTCCAAAGAGTTCTCTTGTTCCCTAGTCCAGAGTTCCTTTTCTGGGTGTTTAAATAGACTCCGTCTCTATGAAACTCTATATGACTGAACAAAGACAGTTAAAGCTAATTTAAGCTTTTTTGAATCTTCAGTATATTCTGTGTTCTTCAGTAGCTCTTTGTATGGAAGTTCTAGGCCTAATGATTTTAGCATAGGATGATATTATTATTTGCTCGATTTGACATGAGGCCTCTTCAGCTTTGAATGCTTCAACAATGTTCAGGAATCATACTCAGCTTTCTCAGAGGACTTATTTGGATCCCAAGACAAGACAGTTCCTGTTTTGGTGGCTGGATCATCAGTCCATTATTCAGAGGATAATGGAACTCAGTGCAATTTTCAAGCCCTTCAGGGTTGGCCCCTGTCAGACAATGTTACTACAACAGTGGTATACATCAATCATCAGGGGGAACTCACAGTTCTTTAGCCATGATGGAAGTATCTCAGGTTTTTCCCTTTTCTAATCTCTGCAGTCCATATCCCAGGGGTGAGCGATGGGAGGAGGATGAGTGGCCAGGAAGAGTAATTCCCAAGAGTAATAGATCATGGACTCTCACCCCCTTGAAATAAATAAATGTATCAGGTATGCATAACACCCTACTCTCGCGCAAACCCAATCGCATATTCTCAAGTGCACTAACCCGACATGAAATTATGAATATTTCAAATTACAATGTTCTTAACATAGTAGAATATGTTCTATTTATTCATAAATTCACATATACTATATATATATATATATAAATATATATATATATATATATATATATATATTTTTATATATATATATATATATATATATATATATGATGGTATTTTGGTACAATATATATCTGTACATATATATATATATAAACTTCTATCAAATCTTCAGATCAACCCACCAGAAGCCGTTAGCCTGGTTGCCGGAATGCAATAAATATATAGTCCAAAGAATGCACTCTCATGCATTTTATTGAACGTTTTCGGAGATCAACTCTCCTTCATCAGAATAATAACAGTGTGTGCAGTACACAAATATATAGTGCTCATAATCACTTCAAAACATACATTACCTACCCCCCTCCAGATTATGTAGCACCAAACAGCTGTACTGGAACGCAAACTTGTGTCCCACCGTTTTGTGAAACCGGAAGTACCACAGCGTCACTTCTGGGTGTGTAAAATTATGGAAAACATTAACATCGTAAATCAATTACATATATACGCATAGTATGTGTAAATAAAGACAGTGATATCTGGCCTTCTCTCTTAGCAGTGTTGCCCAGTTACGAGAGGTAAAAACATAAACAATACGCTATGCGTGGTGCTCATACCTTTTGACAAGTAAATATTCAGCACACTTCGTTTGTGCGATTTTGCTATCATGTTGGCTATAGTATAACTGTTACTTTCACAGATTAAAAAGAATAATTGCGTACTAATCCCCATAGTGATATGTCTTAAAAGCATCATGATTAAAGTGAAATACGTGATTCATTGTGTAACCCTTGTGCATATAACTAATACGTGTAGCACCGGTTACTGTGTGGCAGGTTGGTACCCAGCACATTATTCCCATGCTTAGTTACAGTTTACCTGTTACAGTGACTATTTTTGGTAGCATAATTTCATACTGATAGTGTTTGATCAGATATAGACCTCATCATACTGTGCCATTATTAGCCAACTTATAACCTGTCAAAAAAGTGCTTCAAGATTATTCCTGTTATTTCACTCACAACATGTAACTCACAGGCAAAAAAATAGTGTCAAGAGATTTGACTAATTCCTAACCAACCTATGTACAATGTTATCCTACATTCCTAAAGTTATTCTCACTTAAAAACAAGTAATTACAGGTGCTATGCTGCACATCGTCATCCTGTATCCATTCACTTTCCTTTCTGTTATGAAATATACTCAGGGCCATGTTAAGTATATTAAATAGGATCATGCTGCTACAATAGAAACCTATAACATATGATGGCTTTAAGTTTATGCCCACAAGAACTATTGGAAGAAATGATCAACCAACTGTATACATATTTCTTATTTACATAGAGTATACAGTCCTAGCCATACACATATGTATGTGATAGTTAATCCAGTCTCAATTATTCTGACCTAACAATCCAAGGTATATGGATGTTTGCATATAATTTTTGAGTGACCACCCATATTAGCCCACTTCAAGTGACTCTGCTGTGAGCTTATCACTTTCCTACTTCCCCCTTGGGGATGTTGTTAGGGGGTACCTCCGCCAAACCTGGCCCATCCTAGGCTCCTGGGCCAATAGATCAAATGCCAAGTCCCTCATATTCTTGGATTTCTACTACGGCCCAAAGTATTGTGAATAATGAGTGACTCTCCAAAGCGTCGGGTTCCCCTGACAACAGTGTATGAGGCTATTAAGGCTCCAAACTCTAGTTGGAATTTGGTACTGGCAGGAATGCCATACAAGGTTGGCATACTGTTCACCTTCCCAAAATAGACCCACAATTCCAGGAATAGCACCCCAAGTATGTATCACCCTCCTTCGTTATACCAGTAGTTTAAAATCTAGTATTAGTCATATTTTTTTACACAATTTTAGATTGCCTGTGAGTTACATGTTGTGAGTGAAATAACAGGAATAATCTTGAAGCGCTTTTTTGACAGGTTATAAGTTGGCTAATAATGGCACAGTATGATGAGGTCTATATCTGATCATACACTATCAGTATGAAATTATGCTACCAAAAATAGTCACTGTAACAGGTAAACTGTAACTAAGCATGGGAATAATGTACTGGGTACTAACCGGTCACACAATAACCTGTCCAACACGTATTAGTTATATGCACAAGAGTTAATCACAATATTTCAATTTAATCATGATGCTATGGAGATTAGTATGCAATTATGCTTTTTAAACTGTGAAAGTAACAGTTATACTATAGCCAACATGATAGTGAAATCGCACAAACGAAGCGTGCTATATATTTACTTGTCAAATGGTAACCATGACTACAGGCAGTAGCTATTTGTACCACATTTGAGCACCACGCATAGCATATTGTTTATGTTTTTACCTCTCGTAATTGGGCAACACTGCTAAGAGAGAAGGCCAGATATCACTGTCTTTATTTACACATACTATGCGTATATATGTAATTGATTTACAATGTTAAAGTTTTCCATAATTTTACACACCCTGAAGTGACGTTGTTGTACTTCCAGTTTCATGAAACGGTGGAGAGCTAGTTTGCATTACAATACAGCTGTTTAACGCCACATGAACTGGAGGGGGGTAGGTAATGTATGTTTTGAAGTGATTATGAGCACTATATATTTGTTCACTGCACACACTGTTGTTATTCTGATGAAGGAGAGTTGATCTCCGAAAACATTCAAAAAATTGTGTTATTTTGTGAAAGCCCTAAGAGTGCATTCCTTGGAGGATATATATATATGTATATATATATATATATATATATATATATATACACACACACACATGATTATATATAGGTATAGCTATATACAGATATATATAGGAATATCTATTTAAAAATACATAGAACACACTTCCAACTTGTAATACAAATGCTAAACACCAGCGATAAACTGCATTTCCCATGCACATAAATGGTAACGCACCACTTGTAATCTGGCTCTAAATATTTCCAGAATTGCTATAATTTCAAAGCCAGCCTCTGTTACTTTATAGAAGTACCTAGTGACATTTTTTCTTTGATATATCACTGTCTGTTGAGGAATTATAGTCCTTTATCCACTTAGACTCTTGTCCTTGCTGTTTTTTTAATTTTGTTTTTGTATTAACTTTTAATGCTCTGCCTCATTTGGAGCCATGCTGTAGACCTGAATGAAAGGTTGCCATGTTTTGTGGGTGGATAAAAAAAACTATTGTAGTTAAAGAACTGTTGATGTTTGAACTGCATAACATGAATAAAGAGGTATGAAAGGAACTACAAGTACTTTTATGCTATGGCCCCAATTTATACTGCGTGTGTATAAGGTTCTCAGAAAGGAATTTAAGATTAAACAAGCAATCATTTGGCAACCCTGCCCCCTGCTCTCATGCAAGAGCAGTGCTTTTCAGTCATCTCGGATTAATGAGTCCAGGTTGTCTGACATTCAAAACCTCTGAGGTTATGGAGATGTTAAGAAGCTGAATACACAGCTTTATAAAAGTGGGTGTCTGAGAACACTGAAGCGACTTATATCACCACAAAACTACCTATATGTAATACATCTCTATACAGAGGTTGCAATATGTACACAGATATTGCATGTGTTAAAAAGTGAAATAATAGAAAAAGATTGGCCTTGAGCTAGGGATCGGCGAACGTTTCTAAAAATTCCAAAATTTAAAATGAATTTTGATACATTCATCAAATTTGAGAGCCTAGCACAGCAAAGGGGGTAACTCGCATAGGGATGGGCAGAAATTTTAATTATATATGTATATGAAAATATGCATAAAGTATATATTTATGTGTTTATATGTGTATATACACATATTAACAAATAAATATACTGTATTTGTATATAAATATATATGTATGTATAAATATATGTATATATATATATATATATATACATATACACTCTATATTTACAGAGAACACACAGATCCCCATAAACCGCAATGTACACCCCACATCCGCCAACTTTAAGCCCTAAAAACTGGCATGGGTGTTAGTTTATTTTGCAGTTTGCATGCTCCTTTGAAGTCTATGGCCGAATACATTAATGCGTGCACAATATTTAAAATTCAACTTTTTGTGCGTATCGTTCTTTTTTCACGTGCTAACTTTTTAATTTCAACTCATAACTTAAGTGAATTTTTTTTTTCTATAGCATAGGGTCCCTCCCACTCCCTCACCTATGATCTAGCTAAAGGGACATGAAACCCACATTTTTTTTCTTTAATGATCCAAGATAGAGCATGTAATTTTAAATAACTTTCCAATCTATTTCTATTATATAATTTGTTTAGTTCTCTTTTTATCCTTTGCTGAAAAGTATACCTAGTGAGGCTCATAATCTGCTGTTGGTGGCTGCAAACATATGTATCTTTTCATTGGCTTTCAGCTAACTCCTAGAAGTGCTTTGTTGCCCCTTCATCAAAGAATAGCAAGGAAAATTAAGCAAATTAGATAATAGAAGTAAATTGGAAAGTTGTTTAAAATTGTATGGTCTATCTGAATCATGGAAGAAAAAAAAATTGTCTTTCATGTCCCTTTAGCATATCATAAAAATCTGTCCTGTCAGGGGAACCTGAGGACTGGAGTTAAGAAATACTGTCCTAGATAATCGCTTGAGTGATAAAAAAAAAACTTTGAACTTGTAGAATGAGCAAAAAAATTGAATTATTATTGATTCTTTTACCACCTAGTAAGACTCATATGTTATATGACAGATGCTATAAAGACATTCCCTATAAAAGTCAATAATACTCATCAGGACAATAATAATGAAGGATAATTTATCTAGTCTATTGTAGGTGGGAAATTTAAATGAATTTGAGTAAACATGGTCGTTTGTACAGTTTAACACAACTTTCTTCCTCTCCATTGTGGTCTTTAAGTGTAAATTAATGCAGAAACACTGAATATCTGTTTTTCAAAATAATGTTACTTAGGCACTGTAATGGATCCAAATAATACAAAAGCTGTAAATAAGAAACAAGAAAGTGTAAATCATGGCAAAACTCTCACAATTATTAACAAGCCTGACTATAATGTGTAAAACATATTAAAAAAAAAATACTGAGAAGCATACATTTTTTTAAACTTAATATATATATGTATATACACTGGATATATATATATCAATTATATTATACATTTTACTTACCTCCATATCATTCTAATCTGTCTGTTTGTCTGTCTGTGTCTATCTATCATATCTGCCTGCTCATTCTTTAGTCTCTATTTTCTCATCTTCTATCTAGTCACCTGTCTGTCTATTTATTCAAGGTACATAAAAGGTAAACCGGACATTTTACTGCAAAAATTAGATGTTTTCTCATTTGTCTGTTGAGCCAGTCAGGAGCAGCAGTTACCCAAACCACCAATCACCAGCTACGTTTTGCTAAGCTTGTGGCTATTGAGCAGGACTTTATATCTTATCTAGGGTCAGTAATAATGCATATATTTAAAAGTCACAGGCCAAAATTTCAAGTTGATCTAATAATGCTTGTGCATAATCTATACAGTATGACTTTTTGCTCTCAGGCTACAAATCATTGGTTCATTTTTTTTATGCACTGGGTAGTATTGTGTGTGCTATAGTAGTTTGTGTCTTATAATGCAGATGCATAATTCCCTTCTAATAATAGCTTTCTATGAGGGCCTGCACTAATGTTATTCATGTAAGATAAAACTCCAGCCCAAAGCTGATTGAGCTCAAGTATTTGAGCTTTTCATATATGTTTTTTTGCTATAAACTTTTAATGTTGACTTTATACATATAAATTAATACAAGCAGACACATATACACACATATATGCCCACATACACACACACACACACACACACACACACACACACACACACATAAATACACATACTGTATATACACACATCAACATATATACACATACTGTACATACAAACACACATATACACACACATAAATACACATACTGTATATACACACATCAACATATATACACATACTGTACATACAAACACACATATACACACACATAAATACACATACTGTATATACACACATCAACATATATACACATACTGTACATACAAACACACATATACACACACATAAATACACATAATGTATATACACACATCAACATATATACACATACTGTCCATACAAACACACATATACACACACATAAATACACATACTGTATATACATACATCAACATATATACACATACTGTACATAGAAACACACATATACACACACATAAATACACATACTGTATATACACACATCAACATATATACACATACTGTACATACAAACACACATATACACACACATAAATACACATACTGTATATACACACATCAACATATATACACATACTGTACATATAAACACACATATACACACACATAAATACACATACTCGTATATACACACATCAACATATATACACATACTGTACATACAAACACACATATACACACACATAAATACACATACTGTATATGCACACATCAACATATATACACATATATATATATACACATACTGTACATACAAACACACATATACACACACATAAATACAAATACAGTATATACACACATTAACATATATACACATACATACAAATACACATTTGCACACACATAAATATATACACACATAAATACACACACACATATACATAAATACACACACATACTGTATATATATATATACACATCAACATCTATATATATATACACACATAAATATACACACACATATACATAAACACACACACACACAAACACATACACACACACATATATATATATAGAGTCGAAAGAGAAATTCTCAATAGTAAGTAAGGCGCACCGCTGAACAATAATAGATACTATAATAATAGTTAACTGTATGGTATACAGGGAGTGCAGAATTATAAGGGAAGTTGTATTTTTGAGGATTAATTTTATTATTGAACAACAACCATGTTCTCAATGAACCCAAAAAACTCATTAATATCAAAGCTGAATAGTTTTGGAAGTAGTTTTTAGTTTGTTTTTAGTTATAGCTATTTTAGGGGGATATCTGTGTGACTATTACTGTGCATAATTATTAGGCAACTTAACAAAAAACAAATATATACCCATTTCAATTATTTATTTTTACCAGTGAAACCAATATAACATCTCAACATTCACAAATATACATTTCTGACATTCAAAAACAAAACAAAAACAAATCAGTGACCAATATAGCCACCTTTCTTTGCAAGGACACTCAAAAGCCTGCCATCCATGGATTCTGTCAGTGTTTTGATCTGTTCACCATCAACATTGCGTGCAGCAGCAACCACAGCCTCCCAGACACTGTTCAGAGAGGTGTACTGTTTTCCCTCCTTGTAAATCTCACATTTGATGATGGACCACAGGTTCTCAATGGGGTTCAGATCAGGTGAACAAGGAGGCCATGTCATTAGATTTTCTTCTTTTATACCCTTTCTTGCCAGCCACGCTGTGGAGTACTTGGACGCGTGTGATGGAGCATTGTCCTGCATGGAAATCATGTTTTTCTTGAAGGATGCAGACTTCTTCCTGTACCACTGCTTGAAGAAGGTGTCTTCCAGAAACTGGCAGTAGGACTGGGAGTTGAGCTTGACTCCATCCTCAACCCGAAAAGGCCCCACAAGCTCATCTTTGATGATACCAGCCCAAACCAGTACTCCACCTCCACCTTGCTGGCGTCTGAGTCGGACTGGAGCTCTCTGCCCTTTACCAATCCAGCCACGGGCCCATCCATCTGGCCCATCAAGACTCACTCTCATTTCATCAGTCCATAAAACCTTAGAAAAATCAGTCTTGAGATATTTCTTGGCCCAGTCTTGATGTTTCAGCTTGTGTGTCTTGTTCAGTGGTGGTCGTCTTTCAGCCTTTCTTACCTTGGCCATGTCTCTGAGTATTGCACACCTTGTGCTTTTGGGCACTCCAGTGATGTTGCAGCTCTGAAATATGGCCAAACTGGTGGCAAGTGGCATCTTGGCAGCTTCACGCTTGACTTTTCTCAGTTCATGGGCAGTTATTTTGCGCCTTGGTTTTTCCACACGCTTCTTGCGACCCTGTTGACTATTTTGAATGAAACGCTTGATTGTTCGATGATCACGCTTCAGAAGCTTTGCAATTTTAAGAGTGCTGCATCCCTCTGCAAGATATCTCACTATTTTTTACTTTTCTGAGCCTGTCAAGTCCTTCTTTTGACCCATTTTGCCAAAGGAAAGGAAGTTGCCTAATAATTATGCACACCTGATATAGGGTGTTGATGTCATTAGACCACACCCCTTCTCATTACAGAGATGCACATCACCTAATATGCTTAATTGGTAGTAGGCTTTCGAGCCTATACAGCTTGGAGTAAGACAACATGCATAAAGAGGATGATGTGGTCAAAATACTTATTTGCCTAATAATTCTGCACTCCCTGTATACATAAAAATGTTCAAAACCAATGTGGTGGTACAAGTTTTTTCTTTTCCAGCGGATTTCTGGTATAGGGTAAGTATATAGCGCTTACCAGAGTCAACCTCAATCCTATGAGGAAAGCGATCAGCGGCGGGATATAGATGATCTCTGGGAAACTGTATGCTCCCTTGGTAATCTCCTAGTGTCTGTTGATCCCTAGGAATGGAAATTCTAGACTCTCTCGCGAAAGAAAGAATGATCCTCTGGTTCTCTCTATGGTATTTGTTGGAGAACTGGTATTTTCGGAGCAACTTTTTCGTGAAATGACAATCCTGGACTCTCTGTGTATTTCTTCTCCTTTCAGAAGGTTGGAAGTCCCATGTTCTCATAGGTACATGGATGCAAAGAGAAAAAACAAGAACTTAGTGTAGTACTGCAAGATAGTACAAGCAAAGGCTAAATGTATATCCTGGTATAGGGTAAGTGTATTGTGCTTACCAGAGCAAACCTCAATCCTATGAGGTAAGTGTTCAGTGAAGAGTTAGAGATGGTTTCTTGGATGCTGGGAGAATCTTCTGGAATCTGCCTGTCCGTGAGAATGGTAATCCTGGACTCTCTTACTCAAGCAAGGATGATCCTTTGGCTCCCTCTTTGTTAGTGCCTAGGTAAAAGTCTTGAATGACCTTTATAGCAATGGTAATCCTGGGCTCTCTTAAGAATTTTTTTCCCTCTCTCTTTGGATAGTGGGATGTCACATGTCCTCACGGCGTGAGGCATCCTCCAGCCGTCCAGGGCAGTCAGTCAGTGGCACTGGTTGTGTGGTCTGGCTGCTGGCACTTCTAGTTCTACTAGGCAGTAGGAGCACTCACTGGGGCTGAGTAGGCTCAGGCTAAGCAGCTCCTCTTCACCTGAGTCCTTAGTCCTTGTGCATCATAATCTTGAAACTTTATTTTAAAATTGTTGTGTCATAGATCCATTGCTCTCTTTCATGAGTCCCTGATGTTTTATTCAATCTGCAGGATTGAGGTTTGCTCTGGTAAGCACAATACACTTACCCTATACCAGGATATACATTTAGCCTTTGCTTGTACTATCTTGCAGTACTACACTATGTTCTTGTTTTTTCTCTTTGCATCCATGTACCTATGAGAACATGGGACTTCCAACCTTCTGAAAGGAGAAGAAATACACAGAGAGTCCAGGATTGTCATTTCACGAAAAAGTTGCTCCGAAAATACCAGTTCTCCAACAAATACCATAGAGAGAACCAGAGGATCATTCTTTCTTTCGCGAGAGAGTCTAGAATTTCCATTCCTACGGCTCAACAGACACTAGGAGATTACCAACGGAGCATACAGTTTCCCAGAGATCATCTATATCCCGCCGCTGATCACTTACCTCATAGGATTGAGGTTGACTCTGGTAAGCGCTATATACTTACCCTTTACCAGAAATCCGCTGGAAAAGAAAAAACTTGTACCACCACATTGGTTTTGAACATTTTTATGTATATACCATACAGTTAACTATTATTATAGTATCTATTATTGTTCAGCGGTGCGCCTTACTTACTATTGAGAATTTCTCTTTCGACTCACATTTTACACCGTGACACGGGTACACTGACTCATAACATAGGCAGCACGCTCAGATATTATACTAATATTTCCCTGCACTCCCTACCAACTTAGTGAGTACAAACCTTAAAAAAGGACAATTACATCATTAACTATTGGTAAAGTTTCTCTATACAATAGATTATATTTGAGTAAATACTCTTATGGTAGTTTTAGCGCTGGTGACCCCCCCTTTCTTTTCTTATATATATATATATATATATATATATACACATGTATGTCTATTCCAATAGATATATATGTATAGATATGTATTTTACATTAACAGTATATAAAAATATATAAATATAAATATAGCAAACAAAAAACAAGTGTTAGTGCAAAAAGGATATGTCAAAAAAAGTTAATTGGAAATTAAGTGCCAACTCCAAATGTGCATATGTGATCCCAGGGATTACTTCTCGGTGGAAACAAATGCTGCAGTTGAACTCCAAGGGTTTACCACAAATAAAACAGATTGATGCTGCCATTAGTGAAGTCCTATGAGACTACAGAGTTAATTCACATGTAAGTTGTATACTCACATGCTGCAGAGATTCACATCAAGCTCTTTATATAAATGCAATAGAAGACTCTAACTAACAGGAGCAGATAGAAGTGAACTCAGATACATGTTAAAACAATTTATTAAAACCTGTGTTAAAAATCACAGGGGTTTACAGAGAAACAACCACAGCTAGATCATCCGTATATTTCACAGACTGTATATTGTAAACAATGTTTATGATTACAGTTTGCAGTTCAGAAGGTTGGACTCTGCCCACAACGTGACATCACACACTCAAATCTGACGATCGTTTCACCAAATAGGATGTCCTTGTGCTGTTAATTGGGTCTTCTTATACTCACCTGTTCACTTCTTATTGGTCATTCTTGATAATTATCATCTGGTGCATTTTCTGTTGCTCATTAAGTCTTTCTTGGTAATATGTTATGAAAATATGCTGTAAGGAAACTTTCCTATAAAGTTCATACCGATGTTAAAATACCACAATACATACAATTAGGGATGGGCGAATGTGTAAATTCCCGAATTTGAATGTTTACAGTTTTCGAATGTCACTTTCGAATTTTAATGTTTATAATTAGATCGAATGTCTACATTCGAATATTTCTAATTTAACATTTTATTTAACAAATACTATTCAGAAGTTCAATAGTTCATGTGGTAGGGGATCTAGTAAATTGATACTTAATAGATACAAATATATCAATTTGAATGTTTCTATTTCGATTGAATATTGCATAATTTGAATATTACATTTAAAGAAAGCATTAGAAATACTATTACAAACATATAAATTAGAATTTTTCGAATTTGAATATTGCATAATTCGAATATTACATTTAAATAAAGCATTATAGAAATACTATTACAAATATATAAATTCAAATTTTTCGAATTCAAATATTGCATAATTCGAATATTACATTTAAAGAAAGCATTAGAAATACTATTACAAATATATAAATTCAAATTTTTGTAAACTAATATTTTCAAATGTAATGGTAAAATTCGAAACCGAACATTCGTAAATCGAAGGTTAGAATGTTATGTAAACATTCAAAATCCGATTCAACTTAACGAATGTGTTAAAATCTGTTTCATTTTTCGAATGTTGCGAAACATTCGCCCATCCCTACATACAATACACATGTTATCTTTCATCTGAAATATTTACATCCAAGTATTTACAGATTGTTATAGCTACATACCATACAAAATTTTGATACCATAAAAAATTTTGTTTGAGGGGAATCAAACTCATGACCTTAAGTCCTTACTGATAATAAAATAATCATTATGTTAGTCCACTGGACTATTATTATACTAATTGTTATTTACCTATATTAAGAATCTTATGCTAAAACGTTAAATGTAACCTACTTTGATTTAATAAGCAATGTTTATAAAAAATATTATTTTTTGTTTTAAAATGAATCTGCATAAACTTAAGGAAGGAATTTTAAGGAAGAAATTTTATTGTCATATTTTTAAAAATCATTGCATTAAAAAAACTTCATATCAGGAATTGAACTTATGATCCCAACACCACATTCACCTAAAATATTAATTTTGATGTTTTTGTCTACTAATATAATTGTAAACTAGATTACAAAGAATAAATGATGCCACTTAGTTTGAAAAGAAGGAATTATTACATTTATTAAAAAGTAAATTAGGAATCGAACTTCTGACCCCAGCATCATATTCAACTAAAATATAAACTGTGAAGTTTTAGTCCACTAATAATCAAACTTCTGACCCCATCATCACATTCAACTAAAATATAGACATGTGCGATTCGTTTCGGATCGATTCAGAAATTCGGAAAATTCGGAAAATTCGGAGATTCGGATCGATTTGAATTTCGAATTAAAATACTGCCGATTCTACCGAATAAATCCAAATCGAATCGAATACATCTGAATCGATTCGAATACATCCGAATCGATTCGGATGTATTCGGTAGATTTGGATGGCCGTGTATTACACTAGTATTGTACAGTATATTAGGTTTTATCACTCTGCTATGGGTTAAACCTAATATACAGTACATAATACTAGTGTAATACACAGCACATCCCACCTAACACTTACCGAATTGAACCGAACCAAATTTTTTCCGAATCCGAAAGAATCCGAATGAATCCGAAACGAATTTATTCGAAATTTTCCGAATTCGAATAGATCCGAACCGAAATTCGAATCGATCCGAATCGATCCGAACCGAACCGAAACAAATTTTTCAAAGCTGCGCAAGTCTACTAAAATATAAACTGTGAAGTTTTAGGCCACTAATCTAATTATAAGGTAGATAGCAAAAAGAAATTGAAGCACTTGGTTTAAAAAGGAAATCAACTTAGATACTAGTCGATTTAAAACACTCTAGTTGCAAATATCATATATATATATATATATATATATATATATATATATATATACCTGTGTGTACTGTATTATTATTATTATATTCCCTTCTGTGTCTCCCATTCATATAGAATTTTACATAGAATTTCAAAAACATATATATATATATATATATTTGAAATTCTATGTAAAATTCTATATGAATGGGAGACACAGAAGGGGATATAATGATGGTAGTTTCTAAAACCTATAAATTGTGATAACTTTTTAAAAATGCCTAAATTTATAAAATTTAAATTTATAAAAATTCATAAAAAATTATGAAGTTCAAAATCTTTGTTTAATCCATTAGGTATTATGGAATCAAATATCCATTTCATTTCCATTTTACCTAAAGCCACATTTATATTGCCTTCTCTCCAATAAGGTGTAAAAAAAATTGTAAATATAAAACAATGTGTTTTGGATCATTTTGATGCTTTCTTTTGAAATGTTCTGAAAGTGCATGTTTTTCATACCCTCTTTTGATATTATAGATATGTAGCCTAAGTCTCACTGACAAATGTCCTTCCTATACATATTAAATTACATGAACATTTCAATAAGTATATTACGTTTTTGGAATTACAAGTTATTACTTGCCTAATTTCATATATTCTATTTTTACATTTATTTTCAGTGGTATTAGTATTCATCATTTCAAACTCTTTTATATTTCAATCCTGCTTTGGAAAATTCTTTACACCCCATACATTTCCCACATTTATAAAAGCCTTTAAGGTTTTGGTTTAGCCAGGTATTATTTTTTTAGTTCTTTCCTTAGATAGCTCTTAGTTACTTTATCTTTAATATTAGGTACTTTTTTTTAAAACTATGATTTGTCTGTGTTGTATTATATTTCTCAAGCCATAATCTTTTTTTAATATATCCCAGTGTTTAATTTCTTTATTTTGGGAGCAAAAATCCAATATTATTGGTCCAACTTTTTGATCTTGTGTGTTTAAAGGTTTCTTCATATGATTCTTATATTTTAAAAAATTCTCTCTATTTTTTCTCCCCACTTCTTTTATTATTGTATCTATTTGTGTTTCTGGATATTTCTTTTCTACAAATCATTCTTTGAATATTTTTGCTTGTTCGTAGAAAGTTTTTTCATTAGTACAATTTTGCTTTAATCTATAAAATTGAGGTTTTGGAATATTTCTTAACCAATTGTAGTGGTGACAGCTATCTAGTAGGATGTAATTATTAACATCTACTTGTTTGAAATTATTCTTTGTTTTGATTTGATTTTTTTTCTATGAAAATATCTAAATTTAAAAATGTAATTTGTTCCTTATTTGATTCCCGATTTAGCTTGATTTGCCAATCATTTTCATTCAGAGATGACATAAAATAATTATGGTCCTCTTTAGAACCCTTCCAAACTATCAGCAGATTGTCTATGTATCTATGATAGGACACCAGGTTTGCCTCCCATCTTGCGTCTCCATACACATAAGCATCTTCCCATGCCGACATGTAAAGATTAGCAAAGCTGGAGGCAAACCTGGTGCCCACTGCTGTACCATCAATTTGAAGGTAAAAAGTATCTTCAAACCAGAAAAAAAAAAGATTCTAGGATGATACTTAATACTTACAAAATATATTTTAATTGTTGGTGATCCAAAGTTTCGTTCTTAGATAAGATAATCTTAACGGCTGAAATTCCTTTATTTTTATTAATATTCTTAATACCTCAAAGAGCTAGCTACACCACAGGGACTAAAACAAACATCAAAGGATCATATAAATGTTTGGGCTGCACTACGTGCAATGGTTTGGTCAGTACTAAAACCTTTCATCATCCTCACACCAATAGGAGGTACGTGATCAAGCATTCCATCACATGCACTACCACACACGTGGTGTACCTTCTCTTTTGCCCATGTTCTTGCTTTTACGTGGGTAAAACCACAGGCACGTTACGGGAACGAATGGCAAACCATAGGTACGCAATCAGATCGGCACTTAAACAGGGGGATTCTGACCAACCAGTTGCACGCCATTGTGTTAAACAAGGCCATGCGGTATCTTCAATCCGATATGTCCTCATCGACCATATACCCCCGCTTGATCGGGGAGGGGATAGGAGCAAGATACTACTCAAACGGGAAGCCCAATGGATCTTTAAATTGGGGACTATCCATCCAGGCGGATTAAACACCACCCCAGATTTCAAAAATCTTATCTAAGGGTATATGATAGTGCTACATGCTTGGGGTATAACCTGGGGTCATTGTGGCTACGTGTAGCTCCCAGCCCCATGGCTCTTCTGAGCGATGTGGACTGGGGACTTACGACACACCAGGGTGGAGGAATTTTCCCCCCATCTTGGTTGTGGAAGCCTGGTCTCTAAGGTGAAATTACCCAATTTCGAACTTTACACCTTTAATTGGGACTTATACCAACCTAGCAACATAACACCAAGAAGCCCCAAGATGAACTGTCCTTATGGGTCCACATTGGGTCATCTATATGTTGGACATTGTTACCTGAATCATGATGGAGTCACAAGATATTAATCTCTTGATATTGACTTGATATATATATACACCACATAATGTACATATATAACCTTTGGGGTACTTTACTCTATATACAATAATGTTGGTCACGACTCAATATATTGCTCGTTGTCCTAATATGCTAAATTAGAAAGCTTTTGAAATTTAACTATATCAGTTAGTGAATTTGTCACAGTGGCTTAGATATCTGAAGGATATAGATGTACTTTCAAATAGGCTAAGGTTGAATGCTACTATAACAAACCGTACGCAAAATAGCCACAGTACATCTCTTATATACATGTTTACATGTAGGGCAATATGCAACATAACAATGTTGCAACACGACTCTTTGACACACTGCTTGTATAAAGTATATATACTTTGCAGTAGGCAATGCACATTTCTATATGTTTTGATAATGAGTCTGAGCAAGAACAGCCACTTTTTTAAGTTCATTGTTTTACGTTTATTTTTATATTGAGTTTTCTGTTTCTTAACGTATCTATGTATATATTATCATGCATAGCGGCTAATTGACATGGCACAGAATATTGCTAAAAGATTAGTAGCCAGTCATGTCATTGTACATATTTGTTGCACGAGTGAAATTTCCCACTATATAAATTCAATCACTTATTGATGTCTCGTAACCATAGTTACGGTTAAGATGACGATTAATACAATAGAATATTGTATGTACGGATCACTGGCAATCATTTTTGTTTGTTGGCACTATTCTTAAATTGCCTCTTTGATAATTTTGGGTACACCACAATGTGTTATCAATTACAAAACAAAGTAATGTTGATATGTTTCTATCATGTCGCGAAACCGGAAGTGACATCACTTCCGGTTGGCATGATCACGGTGGAACGCAAGATGCGTTCCACACTCTGTATTTGGCGCACTTTTGAAAGCAAATCTGTTTGGTGAGACACTATTTTGACATACTATAAATTGTGTGATATTTGACTGTTTGTTTATGCTGATGAAGGGGTTGTGAACCCCGAAAACGTTCCATTAAAAGAACCTATTTGAAAAGACCTGAGAGTGCATTTGCTTGGATGATTTATATTACTTATTTCTGCACCCAGGCGGTTGATACTTGGAGGGTAGAGCTGGAAATTGTTTGTATACTATTAATATTCTTATATATAAATGTGTTACATCGGCTGATACTAACCACCACCCTTCTTGCCAATTTATCTAATTTAGGATTTGTAACGCATTTAATGTGTTTTTTAAATAGGCTTTTTATTGACCACATATGGTAGTAAAAATTAGTCTATATATGCCGATAAATTACTTGTAAGCAATCCTACCCCAGAGACAATTGGTCTTCTGGGAGGTTTGTGGTGTTTTTATGTATTTTAGGTAGTACATAAAAAGTAAGAATCTTTGGGTGTATTATGTTCATAAAATTAAATTCCTTTTTATTAACTATTTTTTGTTCCAGGCCTTTATCTAAATAGTTTTTGAATATCAATATGTAATCAGACATAGGGTTTTTTTTTAAAGCTTTGTAGGTGCTTTCATCGGATAACTGTCTTTTGCATTCTGAAATGTAATCATCCCTATTCATAAGGACGATCCCTCTGCCTTTGTCCGCGGGCTTTATCACAAAGCGTTTTATCTTTTTCTAGTTTTTCAAACGCAACTGCTTCTCCTTTTCTTAAATTTACTTTATGTACTTTTTAAAAAAATTCTTATATCTTTCTAGACCAGTTCCATAAAAGTATCCATAGGTCCAGACCTGTGTTGGATAAAATTTGGATTTGATTTCCACTTCAACATGTTTAAAGTTATTGGTTATACCTTCATTATTTTTGATAATGGATTATTTTGGAAAAAAAAATTCAATGTTAATTTTCGTCTAAAATTATTTAACCATAAGTATGTTTGAATTTTGTTACACTGTTGTGTCGGGGCATATTTTAATCCCTTATTTAAAATTGATATTTATTTTTTTGTCAGTATTTTTTACTAAGATTAAAGATACATTGGTTCTATTTCATTATTTTGTAATTCTCATGGCTTTCGTGGTTTCTCCTTTTTTGGGGTCTATGTTTTGTGTAAGTTGTTTTTTTTCTTTCTCCTCTCGCTAAAAAAAGATCTACATTTTCTTCCTCCTCTTCCTCACTACTTAAAATCTGATAAATGTTTGGTAATTCAAAAACCTCTTAATTCCCTTCCTTTGTATGATTTACTTTTGTTATAAGAGTAATCATTGTTTTTTTGTTTTTTTTGTTTTGAACTATAAGCCATTCTGTTTCTGTATTTTTTTTCTTTCTTTTAGTGTATTGCTATAATCTCTAAAATTGCTTCTTTGATTGTTATAATTTCTAAAGTTACTTGGATAGTGGTAATCATTATTTTAATGATAATGGTCATTAATTATTAGAATAATAGTTTTTCTGCCTTTCATATGGTCTCTCTCTATTTTTTACCTTTATTGTAATAATTCATTCTTTCATTTCTAGTAGTTATATTGGTTTTGTTTTTACCATCATTATTTCTTATTTGTTTTTAATTGTTTTTCTATTTAGAAAATTTCCTTTTTTTCTCTCATTATAATCATCTAAATCTCTCTTATATTTTTTCTTTTTATCTTCTCTAATTTCCTCTTTTGTTTCTTCTATCCTTTTATTCATTTTTTACATTTATCTTTAAATTCCACAGAATCGGTATAAGGAGACACCTGTTTCTCAATTTCAATTATCTCTTTATTAAGTTAACTATGATTTTTCTTACTCTCTTGAACGTTCAAACGCATCAATTTAACTGTACAATCCTCTAGAAAGGAATTCCACCTGCTAATAAATTCCAAATTATCTGTGCTTGGTGTGATTCTTTCTTTTAAATATTTTTCAAGTGTTAAAACCTCTTACTCAAACTTAAAGAGACACTGAACACATTTGTTTTCTTTCACGATTCAGATAGAGCATACAATTTTAAGCAACTTTCTAATTTACTACTATTATCACATTTTCTTTATTCTCTTGCTATCTTTATTTGAAAAGCAGTAAGTTTAGAAACCGGACCATTTTTGGTTTTCAACCTGGATTGAGCTTGCTGATTTTACACTAATCAAGTGCTGTCCAGGGTTTGAACCAAATATTGGCTCCTTAGCTTCGATGCCTTCTTTTTCAAATAAAGATAGCAAGAGAACGAATAAAAATTGATAATAGGAGCAAATTAGAAAGTTGCTTAAAACTGCATGCGCTATCTGAATCAAGGAAGAAAAAAAAATGGGTTTAGTATCCCTTTAACTTCTTTAATCATACATTTTTCAAGTGACTTCATTACACTCTCTAAATAATAATAAAAAAATTTATTTTTTTATTTTTTATATAATTATAACTATATTTAATAATAAAAAGTAAGAATGTAAAATATATACATAGCTCTCATTGGGGTTTACATTAGGACTAACGTGGTTCATTAGCACAAATGAAGAATTGCTATCATCAATGCACGTTATTGAAATATTAAATAAAAGATATTTAAAATTTTTAATAAAAATTATTTAAAATTATTAAACATATTGTAAAATAATACATATAACATATCTACATTTTTTTACAGTATGTATAACAATTTATAATCTTCTCCAATTGGTAACGATGTAGCAAAAAAGTTGAACCTCAGAAGAAATAAATTCAATATAGTAAAGTTATGTCTATACTTCAAAGAAATAGGTAGTTGAATCCTTCATCACAAATTCCTGAGCTATCACTGAGCTCTCAGCTTATTAGCTTATTGCATTTATTAAAACATTTAAAAAATCACACGAAGACCCAAACTTAAGTACCAGTTCACTAATATAGCTGGATAAATGGTACTCACAGCATTTTCGGACAATTACGAAACCAGCAAGTCAATGTAACAAAAAGTCCTGCCTCTTGTAATGTCAAGTTTGTGTGCTGAGCATTAATCTCCGACCTTGGTTTCACTGATCATTCAGCATTTTCAAATCTAGTGAAATGTATTTAGCAAAGAAAAAAGAGCCCAATGGCATTACTGAGAAGTAAGAAAGGGAATATAGTTACTAATAATGGCTAGGAGGGAATTGTATCGTCCCCTCCTACAGCAGTACTATCAAATCCTGTAATGGTTTGGTGCTCTGTACAAATCATAAATTGGAACTAAAAGAGGTGAGACCTCCAAAAAAGTACATATAAATAGCACTCAAATTCTCTGTATAAATAGTATAGACTGAGTTAAGAGTGGCGGATAAACTAGGAAAATTAAAATATAGCTCTACTCATAAGGAATCTTTTGACCTAGTGGTACAACTTTATTTATTGAAAGTGAAACATTGTTTGCAAAACCAACTAAGTCATGGATAAGATGAATTATATTCCATATACTATATAAATCATCTAAATATATGTACATGGTATACCACAATATACCATAACCACTATAACTGTTGCATGTTAAAATCTGACTTAACTATTACATTTGACCTATATCCATATTTTGGACTGACCCTGTTTCACCACCAGATATATTTAATAGTATATTAGTCTTAGGACTATGGATTAAGATGACATCCTAGGTCTATTTACCAATAAGACTTGCTAATAATTTATATTATACAAGGTTTTATCCCTTTGTGGATATTTCACTTTTTTCAGCTCTTGTCCCGTTTTAAGTTATTCACTGTTCCTGTAATTTTAAATGTATTGTCCTGCCATTTATTTTAAAGTCCCAATAAAAGTTATATTTTAATTTTCCTAGTTTATCCGCCACTCTTAACTCAGTCTATACCATTTATACAGGGAATTTGAGTGCTATTTATATGTACTTTTTTGGAGGTCTCACCTCTTTTAGTTCCAACTTGTGAAATGTCAGAGGTTTATGCTCACACACACAATTGATGTCACAAGAGGGGGTACTTTTTGTTACACAGACTTGCTAGTTCCATAATCGGTTGGAAACATGGGTGAGAGCTGGTGTTTTTGAGCCATAGATTCGGCTATATTAGTGAGCTGATCCTGTAGTGTCCTGGTGTTTTAGTCTTGATGTGCTTTTTATATGTTTTTATAAACTTGTAATTTTATTGTCCATCTGTCATCTGTCTGGTTCCTCCTTGGAAGGGAGTAATTGTACAACCAAGCTAACACACTGAGAGCTCAGTGATGGCTCAGGATTATGTGAATAAGATTTCTACTGCCTATTTCTTTGAAGTAGATACGGAACTTCACTAAATACATTTGTTTTCTTCTGAGGTTCAACATCTTTGATACATTGTTGCCAATTGTAGAAGAATAAGTACTATAACCTTTCCATTTAAGAGTGAACAGCGTTAGTTTGTCACACACATTTGTTATTTTATGGGGGGGTTTGTGAATAATAACACAGTCTGGTGGTAATAACTACACATATATATTGCAGTGTTTATATGAGTGTAACTGTCACAATGCTCAGTCTTGTATCTAGAAAAATACAGACAATAGCGAATGAACTACTGAACCACAACTGCTGAGTCAAATAGATACTTATAGTTTGTAGCAAAAAGATACAGGGAACCACACTTGTAAGTGTAGGAGCAATAGTGGTTACCTTGTATCACCAGGCTGTAATTGTTATAGGGATTTACAAGCACATTAACCCTATTGCTGCCACATGTGCTAATTAGCACTAACAAGTGCTGCAGGGAGAAATGTACTTTAGTTTTCCCAAGGAATGCAAGATCATAAAAAAGAAAAAAAAGTATGTGCACAACATGTAAAAATAGCAGAGAATATGACCCCTTGAATTATAGGTAGAACCGGTTGAAAAACATAAAAATGGTATGAAAAAACAAGAGACAATTCGGCAAAAAGGGAAAGCCAGATGAAAACATAAGAGGTTAAGCTGAGCGGTAGTTAATCAGAGTTATCCGGCAACAAAGTAATATTAAGGCAGGTGCGAGATATAGAAATAGATATGTGAACATAACTTAAACAAATTTGCAGACTTACTAAATCTGGAGTGGTAGAGAGTACACAGACTGAAAGCGGTTGATCCGGAGAGAGTGAGCAGCAGGCGTGTGACGTCACCGCAAGGAGAGCCGTTAGCGTAGCACTTGGAAGAAGAGCGGAGCTGTAAGTGAAACAGGAGATCCGAGTTGTAGGTAGGTGAAGGGTAAATCCGGAAAGACACTGACACAGAATGAGAGTTGAAGCAGGTTTGGGGTAAGTTGCGAATTAAGCGTGAACAGCGTTCACAGTTAGGAGAGGAACAACAAAGTAACTTCAGTGTGAACAGCGTTCACAGGTGAATCTGCAGCAGCAGGGAGACTTAGGTGTGAACAGCGTTCACAGGATAGGCTCAGGATAAGAATGAGATATTCACTTCAATACTAAGCAATGAGGGAAGGGCCAATGTGGTGTTTATATAGGGTGGAATGATTGATTTATTGGAATCCTTAAAGGGACGGTCTGATGATGGTATTAACCATTCTCTAAGAGGAAACCTGACAGTAACTGTACTTTTACATGTATTTATGTTGTGTTTAGTGTAACATTTCCCCCCACCCTTTACATAAGCTCTGAAATTGTGCTAACCTGTGTCACGATCCGCTGCAGCTGTTTGATCTGTTTTTCTGCTTGCTGTGTCATGTTGCCTAGCAATGTGATGCCATCTCTCTGTGCCAGCCTGTTCTGATGATGTCAGATGGGTCTTTAAAGTCCCAGCATCTCAGATCCTCATTGCCCGTTTGTTGGATTCATCTGTATCCTGGGTACGTTCTATTCTATTTTATCTTGTACTTGTCTGAACTGTAACTTGACCTCTGCTTTGCCTGACAACTCTTTTGGATTAACCTATGCTTGCCTGAATTGTAACTTGACCTCTGCTTTGCCTGACAACTCTTTTAGATTAACCTGTGCCTGTCTGAACTGTAACTTGAACTCTGCTTTGCCTGACAATTCTTTTGGATTAACCTGTGCCTGCCTGGATTGTATCAGCCCTCTGCTTTTTTTATACAACACTTTTGGATTTATATATTCCTGCCTGAATATATTACTGATCTCTGCTTACCTGACTGCGGCTCTGCATTCAGTACACAGCTCCTCTTTGTGAGTAATTTTCTGTTTATTCTGAACTACATTACTTAATACTTTCAGAGTGGGTCACGTCCTGGATTTCTCTCAGTGTGCTAATGTGTGTATTACATTCACTCTAGTTATTGGGTCTAGTTCTGGACTGATCTCAAACGGCTGACAACCCAATAAGCGTAAATCATGATTGCACTCGAGCAAACACATTTACTTTCAACTCTTAATAAGAAATCTATTTCCATCACGCACAAAAAAAAAAGCTAAGAAATCCCTGATATCGATTGTGCGGTACCGTTAGCATGCCACTTGTAAAATGCATTTTTATAACACTTTGGATGGAAAAAATAACTGTTCAGTTAAAGACTTATAATAATAACATAGCCTTTATGCCTTTCTGTACCCCCAATGGTTCAGTATATTATTTCACGAAGGGTCTTGCCGCCAGCGGCCGAGGTGGTGGGATACCAATTTTCTTAAATATTTTAAGTTCTATTAGCTTGCAAAGGCTATGGCTAGCTTGTTGGTGTAACATATCTATTTTCTGATAGGGTCAGAATACCTTATTTTATAATGGGATCTTCCTTCATTATGTATAAGTCTCTCATATTTAGTTTGATCCAGGGATTCATGATGGGGAACAGGCCTCTTTGTTTTATATTTAGCCTCCTCCTATCTATCAATCCTTACAAGTATATACATATAGCTACATTCTCCAATTTTCAGTGGAGTCTCATAATCTTTTTAGTTTTTTAATGATATATTCTGGTTACATGTAAGGCAGAGCCCTATTTATAAATTTTTCTCTTTATTTTTTCTCTTTCCAAAGCTATACTGCCCTCATGACCTGCTATATGTTGAAAAAGTATTTAATTACTATCTCCCAACCTTCACAATATATTCATACAGGAGTACAGTCTCCAAGTTTTAGTGTAGCTTAATGTTATATCCAGTATCCAAATAACATATTCTGGCTACATGTAAGGCAGAGTCCTATTTATAATTTTTTCAGCGCTATACTACCTTGTTAAGCTATTACCCGTTAAAGAGTATTTACCCAAGCATGTTTTATAGCTTTAAAAATATTATAAAACCTGAGGTTCATTTGAGATCCATGAGCGGTCTCCTTAGTACCATTGTACCTTCTACTATTTTATTTTACATGTTCTGAGGTCCAAAAGTGGCCTCTGCTGTATGGAAGAAGGTCTATAACTTTGTTGACATTTCTTTTTATGTTATGTACTTGAATTTATTTTTGTATACCTTGCTTGTATTTCATTTCATAAAACCTCAATACAAATTAAAAAAATAAATAAATAAATAATAATAACATTTTACTAATGATGCAGTTAGTAGAAAAAAAAAATCCAACTTCAATATAAAAAAATGTCAAGGATACAAATTCTATTCTTTATATTGTTGTGTTTTTTTATCTCTAACAATGTATTTGCCATTGAAGTGAAGCGTTGCTTATGTTGCCAAAGTGATACAAACATAAAAGATATTGTAAGCCCTTATTATTTCCCATAACTACTCTGACTTAGCAGCCTGATCCTGCCTCAGAGACATGTAACACATTGTAAGCAGTGATTATCATTCTGCATTTAATGACAAGATTAAGCAATGTGGTGACATCATTGTTAATGCTAATATGCATAGTTCTATGCAAGGAAGGCTGATCTTCGTGAACATATTTTCTCAGTTTATATTTGGCTGTTCAGTATTCACGTAACATAGCTAATCTAAATATAAATACTTTGTACAAAAGACATTGTGAAAGCATCACATGCAATGACATGTTTGTGTGTCATTAACACGTGTCTGGCCTCACTGATGTATTTTAGTTATTGTGCTGCCCTTCGCAACAATAAATATTTATCACATTTTGGAGTTGATTACAATCTTGCACTTGTTTTCAGCATATTTCTGAACTTTGGTGTACTGTCAGTGTCTTTTTCCAACCTTAATCCTTTCAATGAACATGACGGCCAATTGTTTTTATGTGCATCTGTTCCACATGTTAGATGACATATGTTGCGATCCTGATGGGCCCCCTTCTAATCTGGATTCTGGGTACTTACCACACTGAAAATAAAGAAAGAGATTGCAGTCTCTTTATCCTTTGCGAGCAGAAGCCAGAAACTACAGTGAAATCATCAAGCAAGGGAAGTGGTAATGTCACCAATAACCAGACTAAGAGAATTTGTGGTTTTCAGCCTGGAGCTGAAGGGAGCCCATAGCTAATCCCATGTGGTCCACTTAAAGGGACATTTGGAAGAGGGGAGTCTCACCTTTAAAATTAGGGGACACATGTCTCTGTAAGATGCAGCAGATCACTTTAAATGGGATTACCTGCAGCAGCATTTAAAGTGCTATTCTACACCAAGGTGTAGGGGTTTTATGTAGGGTGGGCGAATGTTTTTATGTTCGAATTTCGAATGTTAGAACAAATGTTATTGTAAAAATTCGATTTACATAATCGAAACTTGATATAAACGAACATTCTTAAAAATTCTATTATCAAATGTTATTTACAGTTTTCGAATGTCACTTTCGAATTCGTATGGCACTTTCGAATTTGAATGTCACATTCAAATTCGAATGTCACGTTCAAATTTGAATATTACATTTATAAAACACAGTATTAGACTATAAATACTATTTCAAATTCGAATGTTACATCAAAATCATTTAAAGTGCTATTCTACATCAAGGGGTAAGGTTTTTATGTAGGGATGGGCGTATGTTTTTATATTAGAATTTCGAATGTTAGAACAATTTTTATTGTAGAAATTCGATTTACATAATCGAATGTTGATATGAACGAATATTCTTAAAAATTCTATTATCAAATGTTATTTACAGTTTTCGAATGTCACTTTCAAATTCGTATGGCACTTTTCGAATTCGAATGTCACATTCAAATTCGAATATTACATTTATGAAACACAGTTGTAGACTAGAAATACTATTTCAAATTTGAATGCTATATTCAAATTCAAATGTGACAATCGAATATTACATTTATACAATACAGTTGTAGAAATAAAATACTATTTCGAATTTGAATGTCACATTCGAATTCGAATGTCACATACAAATTTGAATATTAAATTTATAAAACACAGTGTTAGACTAGAAATACTATTTCATATTCGAATGTCACATTCAAATTCAGATATTACATTTATAAAACACAGTTGTAGACTAGAAATACTATCGAATTTGAATGTGACATTCAAAATCTAATGTCACATTCAAATTTGAATATTACATTTCGAAATTGAATGTGAAAAAAATACATAGCTTAACATTCAAATTAATATTTTCGAATGTTATTGAAAATTTCGAAAACGAAAATTCGAAAATAGAATGTTAGAATGTTATATAAACATTTGAAATTTGTTTAGAACAAACAAATGTATCAAAATTCGTTTTAAATTTAGAATTTTTAGAAACATTCGCCCATCCCTAGTTTTATGCTAGTTACCCTTATTGAAATAGGAGAATTTGCCCTTTTCCTGCTAGCACAAGGTAAATGGGAAATATGTACTCTATTAGAGGGTAAATTGAACTTTAATTACTTTAATTGCTTTGCAGGTTATTGAAGATTTTGTGATAATCTACTTCTTAAAGGGACACAACTTTGCCCTTTCACGAGAGGCTGCATGTCATATTATGCAGGTGATCACCCTTAAAGGGACAGTAACTTGCAAGGAGGCCCCAATCACCCCCCTTGTTTGTAAAAGATGGACAAGTGAACCCTCATTTGAAAAAGAAGATTATGTTCTTTGAAATTAGGGATTACTTGTTCCTCTAGCATAAATAGAGGAAGATAAAGGGGTCCAGTTATCATTGTGCGGATGGACATGATCAGCTATAGCGAACCATGTCCGCCGCACATCGATAAATGCTGACAGCATACGCTGGCGGCATTTATCATTGTACCAGCAGTTCTTGTGAACTGCTGGTGCAATGCCGTCCCCTGCAGATTTGCGGTCATTCGGCCGCCAGCAAGGGGTGTCAATCAACCTGATCGTATTGGATCGGGTTGATTTTCGGTGATGTCTGGCTCCTCAGAGCAGGCGGACTGGTAATGGAGCAAGGGTCTTTAGACCGCTGCTTCATAACTTGCGTTTCTGGCGAGCCTGAAGGCTTGCCAGAAACCCGGGGCATCAAGCTCCGTTCGGAGCTTGATAAATAGACCCCAAAGGCTTAATTAGATACCTCCTCTCCCTTAGGGTAAACAGCAGTAAACAATGTGCTGCAGGTCGTTGCCACTTTAACAGCAATAACATGTATATTACATACAAACAATACCTCTCAGATTAACCCCTTAACGACCGACGACGTATGCCATACGTCCTCAAAAAAAAAGCACTTAACGACCGAGGACGTATGGCATATGTCGTCGGTTTAACAGAGCACTGGAAGCGATCGAAATCGCTTCCAGCTGCTCTAACAGTATTGCAGGCTTGCCTTGATGTCTAGGCATCCTGCAATACCGTTCCTGAGTGCCGGGACCGGATTGATCACTCCCCCATGAGTGATCACTTCCGGTTTCGCACCACGTGGAGCCCGGCAGTGTTTCAGAGCATCGGAAGCGATCGGACACGCTTCCGATGCTCTGCTTGTTTGCTAAGTGCCTCGGTGGGTCGAGGCACTTAGTTAGTTGTAAAATAAAATTAAAAAAAATAAAAAACGATTAAAATAAAAAAAAGCCCTAAATAGCCCCCCCCCTCCCCCTTCACTAGGCATCCATGATGGCGATGCCCAGTGCATCATGGGGCCTCTGGGGGTGTCCCTAGCCTGCATCATCATAGGGGCAAGCTAGGGTCACCCAATCTGAGCCTCCCACCCTAAAAAAAAAAATAATAATAAAATACCCCATTTGTCTGATCATGTCAATATTTGTAAATATTGACTATGATCAGTGTGGATCTCCCTCCCTCTCCTCATTTGCCATTTTGTTGGAGAGAGAGAGAGACCTGTATTTAGCAGAGAGAGAGATTTATTTCTTTTATTTGTTAAAAAATATAGAACCAAATACTCTTTTCAGAGCCATTAACCCCTAGCTTGCCAGTGATCACTATATATCACTGGCAGTAACATAGGTGCACTTTTTTTTTGCTGCATTTTGCTTTCTGTGCATTTTTTTAGGGGTTAATTTTGTTGTAATTTTTTAAAAACCCAAAGGCTCTTTTCAGAAACATTTGGTTAATTTAATTTAATTTTCAGAGCCATTAACCCCTAGCTTGCCAGTGATCACTATATATCACTGGCAGTAGCATAGGTGCACTTTTTTTTGCTGCATTTTGCTGTCTGTGCATTTTTTTAGGGGTTAATTTTGTTGTTGTAATTTTTTAAAAACCCAAAGGCTCTTTTCAGAAACATTTAGTTAATTTAATTTTCAGAGCCATTAACCCCTAGCTTGCCAGTGATCGCTATAAATCACTGGCAGTTGCATAGCTGTACTTTTTTGCTGTCTGTGCATTTTTTTAGGGGTTAATTTTGTTGTTGCAATTTTTTAAAAACCCAAAGGCTCTTTTCAGAAACATTTAGTTAATTTAATTTAATTTTCAGAGCCATTAACCCCTAGCTTGCCAGTGATCGCTATAAATCACTGGCAGTTGCATAGCTGTACTTTTTTGCTGTCTGTGCATTTTTTAGGGGTTAATTTTGTTGTTGTAATTTTTTAAAAACCCAAAGGCTCTTTTCAGAAACATTTAGTTAATTTAATTTAATTTTAAGAGCCATTAACCCCTAGCTTGCCAGTGATCGCTATAAATCACTGGCAGTAGCATAGCTGTACTTTTTTGCTAGTTAATTTAGTTAATTAATTTAGTTAATTTAATTTAATTTTCAGAGACATTAACCCCTAGCTTGCCAGTGATCGCTATAAATCACTGGCAGTTGCATAGCTGTACTTTTTTGCTGTCTGTGCATTTTTTTTTAGGGGTTAATTTTGTTGTTGTAATTTTTTAAAAACCCAAAGGCTCTTTTCAGAAACATTTAGTTAATTTAATTTTCAGAGCCATTAACCCCTAGCTTGCCAGTGATCGCTATAAATCACTGGCAGTAGCATAGCTGTACTTTTTTGCTAGTTAATTTAGTTAATTAATTTAGTTAATTTAATTTAATTTTCAGAGCCATTAACCCCTAGCTTGCCAGTGATCGCTATAAATCACTGGCAGTTGCATAGCTGTACTTTTTTGCTGTCTGTGCATTTTTTTAGGGGTTAATTTTGTTGTTGTAATTTTTTAAAAACCCAAAGGCTCTTTTCAGAAACATTTAGTTAATTTAATTTAATTTTCAGAGCCATTAACCCCTAGCTATAAATCACTGGCAGTAGCATAGCTGTACTTTTTTGCTAGTTAATTTAGTTAATTAATTTAGTTAATTTAATTTTTTTTAGTAATTGTTTTCTGTGACAGATACAAAAATGTCACAGAAAAGATATAGTGCTGAGGAGGCGTATGCCATCCTTGCGTCAGAGTCAGATGCCTCTATTTCTGACTCAGACCCCAATTTTGACCCTGCCATGTGCTCAGATACATCACTAGATGTAGTCTCAACTGATAGCGATGTATCTGTGGCTGCTAGCCCCCCTGCCAGCCCCCCTGCTACCCCCCCTGCCAGCCCCCCTGCTAGCCCCCCTGCCAGAAGGAGGCGTGTTGCTGCCATTGCTGCTGAAGAGTGGGTAACGCCTCATCTCCAGAGGCCAGATATCCCACCCTTCACAGCAAATGCTGGCATAAATATAGATGTGGCAGGTTTTAGCCCCCAGCAGTTTCTGGAAGTGTTTCTGGGCGATGATATATTGGGGAACATTGTCGCCCAAACTAATTTATATGCCCATCAGTTCCGTGCTGCAAAGCCTGGAACATATTTGGCAAAGCAGCAATGGGCCCCCATCAATGTGCCAGAATTCAAAAAATTCTGGGCATTGACTATGCTGATGGGCATCATAAAGAAACCCTCCATTCGCTCCTACTGGAGTACTAGCCCCATCTGCTCTACCCCCATTTTCTCCCAGACTATGTCGAGGAAGAGGTATGAAATGATTCTGCATTTCATGCACTTCAGCGACAACAGCCTGTGCCCCCCTAGGGAGCATCCCCAATTTGACAGGCTGTATAAAATCCGCCCCCTGATAACCCACTTTTCTGCCAGGTTTGCAGAGGCTTATACACCTGGAAGGAATATATGCGTTGATGAATCCCTAATGAAGTATAAGGGAAGGCTGGGATTCAAGCAGTATATTCCTTCCAAACGCTCCAGATATGGGGTAAAGGTGTATAAGCTCTGCGACAGCGAGACTGGGTATACTCAGGCCTTCCGGGTGTATGAGGGAAAGGATAGCCACCTTGACCCTCCAGGTTGCCCAGAACATATGGGAACCACTGGCAAGATTGTCTGGGACCTGATATTACCCCTAATGAACAAAGGGTATCACTTGTACTTAGACAATTTTTATACAAGCTTCCTTTTGTTCAAGCTACTGTATTGCTTTGATACAGTAGCTTGCGGTACAATTAAAAAGAACCGCGCAGGTTTCCCAGGACAGCTTGTACGCACCCGGCTACGAAGGGGGGAGACCTCAGCTCTGCGCCAAGAGGAGCTGTTGGCACTGAAGTACAGAGACAAGAAGGATGTATACCTTCTTACCACCATCCACACAGAGAGGACGGTGGCGGTTTCTGTACGTGGCAGAGCTGAGATCATAAGGAAGCCAGTGTGCATCAAGTCTTATAACCGGCATATGGGTGGGGTTGATCTGGCTGATCAGCTGCTGCAGCCCTACCTAATTATGCGGAAGACAAGGGCCTGGTACAAAAAGGTTGCAATTTACCTAATGCAGATTGCAACCCACAACGCTTTTTTGTTGTTCAAAAAAGCAAACCCCAGAGTTAAAAAGACTTTTTTACAGTTTCAGCTCCAGATTATTACGGGGATTTTGTACCATGATGCACCTGCTCCCCGGGCGGTGATGGGAGAGAGCAGAGTTGGGGCTACCCATTTTATTTTTAAAATCCCCCCTACTGCCACAAAGCAGAAACCACAAAAAAATGCAGAGTCTGTACCAAGAGGGGGAAGAGAAGGGACACCATATATTACTGTCCTGATTGCCATGGACAGCCTGCACTCTGCATTGGGGACTGCTTCAAGCGGTACCATACAATGGTCAATTTTTAAAAAAATAAATACATTTGCTGTTACATATATATATATTTTTTTTTGGTTATGTTTACAGTTAGATGTTTTTTTGTTTTTTTTTACTTTTACTGTGCCAGATTTTTACATTTCACTACTCTATTTTTTTCTAAAATTGGGCCTGTTTTTTTAACCAAAACCCCTGTCAAACCTATGCATGGGGGACATAGGTGTTCTCAGGGTGCCTTGCAGAAAACAACCTGAAGTATGTTTTTGTAATAACTTACAACAGTCTCTCCTAAATTATAGTCAAAAAGCAATGTGTCTGTAAAAATGAAAATAGAAAAATTACCACCATACACTTTCTCCAATTTTTTGGGCTAAAACGGTTGCTTCAAAGGCATCAAAGCACACCATATACAATACCTTGGGGTGTCAACATTTAAAAAATATACACTTTGAATGCAATAAATAAAAGTGGGGTATGCGATAGGCCCCAAACTAAAGATAGGCCTATCAGAAGAAATACTCTCATTTTTAATAACTAAAATCACAAGTCATAAAATTGTAACATAACCTTCCCAAAATCCTGGCAAACCTATGCATGGGGGGCATAGGTGTACTCAGGGTGCCTTGCAGAAAACAACATGAAGTATTCTTTTGCAATAACTTACAACAATCTCTCCTAAATCATAGTCAAAAAGCAATGTGTCTGTAAAAAGGAAAATTGAAAAATTACCACCATATACTTTCTCCAATTTTTTGGGCTAAAACGGTTGCTTCAAAGGCATCAAAGCACACCATATACAATACCTTGGGGTGTCAACATTTAAAAAATATACACTTTGAATGCAATAAATAAAAGTGGGGTATGTGATAGGCCCCAAACTAAAGATAGGCCTATCAGAAGAAATACTCTCATTTTTAATAACTAAAATCATGTAACATAACCTTCCCAAAATCCTGGCAAACCTATGCATGGGGGGCATAGGTGTACTCAGGGTGCCTTGCAGAAAACAACCTGAAGTATTCTTTTGCAATAACTTACAACAGTCTCTCCTAAATCATAGTAAAAAAGCAATGTGTCTGTAACAATGAAAATTGAAAAATTACCACCATATACTTTCTCCAATTTTTTGGGCTAAAACGGTTGCATCAAAGTCATCAAACCACTCCATGTATAATACCTTGGGGGGTCAACTTTTTAAATATAATCACATTTATGGAAAACAAATAAATTGGGGTATGTTAAAAGACCCCCAAAAAAGACGATAGGCAAAGAAAATATGTTAAATGTGAAAAAAAATCACAAACACATGTCAGACATTTGGCATTGCACCGCCCAAACAAGCCACCAAACCTATGCATAGGTGGTATCACTGAACTCAGGAGATGTTGGTGACCACATATTGGTGTCTTCTTTGGTAGTAACACATAACAGGAGCTGTGAATCCATGTCTAAAGTACAATGTATGTGAAAAATAACACAAAGAAATGAATGCCCAATAGTTTGACAAAGACTAGTGGTTGAATTAGTGTATGGAAAGTGTTAAAACACCTGCATTTGAAATACCCTAGGATGTCTACTTTTCAAAAATATATGGTTTTATGGGGGTAAATTACATTGGCCGGCTTCAGAAATGTCTTAAATAGAACATGGGTGCATGGGATGTGAAAATGGGAAGTGTAAAAAATGGAATGCGCTTCCTAAAAATAAGGCCTTCTAGCCCCCAGAGAACCCAACACACCTATACATGGGTGGTATCACTGTACTCAGGAGATGTTGTTGAACCCATATTGAGGTGTTTTTTGGCAGTAACACATAACAGGAACTGAGAATCCATGCCTAAAGTACAATGTGTGTGAAAAATAACACAAAAAAATGACTACCCAAAAGTTTGACAAAGACTGGTGGTTAAATAAGTTCATGGAAAGTGTGAAAATACCAGCATTTCAAATACCCTAGGGGGTCTACTTCTCAAAAATATATGGTTTTATGGGGGTAAATTTCATTGACCGGCTTCAGAAATGTCCCAAATAGGACATGGGTGCATGATGACCGATGTGAAAATTCCAAGTTGAAAAACTGGAATGCGCTTCCTAAAAATAAGGCCTTCTAGCCCTCAGAGAACCCAACACACCTATACATGGGTGGTATCACTGTACTCAGGAGATGTTGTTGAACACATATTGAGGTGTTTTTTGGCAGTAACACATAACAGGAACTGAGAATCCATGCCTAAAGTACAATGTGTGTGAAAAATTACACAAAAAAATGACTACCCAAAAGTTTGACAAAGACTGGTGGTTAAATAAGTTCATGGAAAGTGTGAAAATACCAGCATTTCAAATACCCTAGGGTGTCTACTTTTCAAAAATATATGGTTTGATGGGGGTAAATTCCATTGGCCAGCTTCAGAAATGTCCCAAATAGGACATGGGTGCATGATGACCGATGTGAAAATTCCAAGTTGAAAAACTGGAATGCGCTTCCTAAAAATAAGGCCTTCTAGCCCCCAGAGAACCCAACACACCTATACATGGGTGGTATCACTGTACTCAGGAGATGTTTTTGAACACATATTGAGGTGTTTTTTGGCAGTAACACATAACAGGAACTGAGAATCCATGCCTAAAGTACAATGTGTGTGAAAAATAACACAAAAAAATGACTACCCAAAAGTTTGACAAAGACTGGTGGTTAAATAAGTTCATGGAAAGTGTGAAAATACCAGCATTTCAAATACCCTAGGGGGTCTACTTCTCAAAAATATATGGTTTTATGGGGGTAAATTTCATTGACCGGCTTCAGAAATGTCCCAAATAGGACATGGGTGCATGATGACCGATGTGAAAATTCCAAGTTGAAAAACTGGAATGCGCTTCCTAAAAATAAGGCCTTCTAGCCCCCAGAGAACCCAACACACCTATACATGGGTGGTATCACTGTACTCAGGAGATGTTGTTGAACACATATTGAGGTGTTTTTTGGCAGTAACACATAACAGGAACTGAGAATCCATGCCTAAAGTACAATGTGTGTGAAAAATAACACACAAAAATGACTACCCAAAAGTTTGACAAAGACTGGTGGTTAAATAAGTTCATGGAAAGTGTGAAAATACCAGCATTTCAAATACCCTAGGGGGTCTACTTCTCAAAAATATATGGTTTTATGGGGGTAAATTTCATTGACCGGCTTCAGAAATGTCCCAAATAGGACATGGGTGCATGATGACCGATGTGAAAATTCCAAGTTGAAAAACTGGAATGCGCTTCCTAAAAATAAGGCCTTCTAGCCCCCAGAGAACCCAACACACCTATACATGGGTGGTATCACTGTACTCAGGAGATGTTGTTGAACACATATTGAGGTGTTTTTTGGCAGTAACACATAACAGGAACTGAGAATCCATGCCTAAAGTACAATGTGTGTGAAAAATAACACAAAAAAATGACTACCCAAAAGTTTGACAAAGACTGGTGGTTAAATAAATTCATGGAAAGTGTGAAAATACCAGCATTTCAAATACCCTAGGGGGTCTACTTCTCAAAAATATATGGTTTTATGGGGGTAAATTTCATTGACCGGCTTCAGAAATGTCCCAAATAGGACATGGGTGCATGATGACCGATGTGAAAATTCCAGGTTGAAAAACTGGAATGCGCTTCCTAAAAATAAGGCCTTCTAGCCCCCAGAGAACCCAACACACCTATACATGGGTGGTATCACTGTACTCAGGAGATGTTGTTGAATACATATTGAGGTGTTTTTTGGCAGTAACACATAACAGGAACTGAGAATCCATGCCTAAAGTACAATGTGTGTGAAAAATAACACAAAAAAATGACTACCCAAAAGTTTGACAAAGACTGGTGGTTAAATAAGTTCATGGAAAGTGTGAAAATACCAGCATTTCAAATACCCTAGGGGGTCTACTTCTCAAAAATATATGGTTTTATGGGGGTAAATTTCATTGACCGGCTTCAGAAATGTCCCAAATAGGACATGGGTGCATGATGACCGATGTGAAAATTCCAAATTGAACAACTTGAATGCGCTTCCTAAAAATAAGGCCTTCTAGCCCCCAGAGAACCCAACACACCTATACATAGGTGGTATCACTGTACTCAGGAGATGTTGTTGAACACATATTGAGGTGCTTTTTGGCAGTAACACATAACAGGAACTGAGAATCCATGCCTAAAATACAATGTGTGTGAAAAATAACACAAAAAAAATGACTACCCGGGGGGCATGTCCAAGCAGCGACCTTGAGCGGTCGCACATTTCTTGAGCTCCGGGTGAAGAGCTGTTAATTTGCCGGTAATAGTTCGATAGTTACAGAAAAGTGAGCTTCCATGACTGGTTTCATGTGAATACAAGATAAAGCACTCAAAGATTTTTTTCAGTTGGCTGTATTGATGACCCCAGGGCGGAAAAGGACTTTAGAGGCCTGTAGTGACGGCACATTCGCAGGCTGCGTCTCCCCCCCGGATTCTTCTGGGGTGTACGGCTGGAGCTATTTGTGCTTTTGAATAGAATTGGCACATCAGCCTGCTCTACAACGCTGACAGCGTACTTCTAAGCAGCACGATACAACCTTGCTACTAAGCTCTACAGCTAAAATGCGAGACAAGTCTCTTACTGATAGGTGGGACGAGATCCTTGCCAAGATGGAAGACCTCTTTATGCCCTTGATAGAGAAGGCACTGTCAGAGAACAAATTACAACTCCTTACAGAAAGTCTGTCTGACGCTGCAGATTCAGAGCAACCTCAATTGCAGCCCAAGGATAAACAACTCAAAACACATATAAATCCTATGTGGGTCAGTGAACCTATCACTCAGAGAAAAGGAGAGCCCCGGTCACAGGACTGCATCCCATTACCTTTATCTACCCCAGCGGCTCTGACTAGAACCATAGAAGGAGTCTCTCGGAACGGCTTAAAAGAAACACATTCACACTTAGTTCAGAGCGTTGAAACCCAGCAACGCACCTACCAAGCGAAGATGGCGCCCGGAACAGCTACAGTTATAAGTTGCAGCAGTAAAGTCTTCGAAGAAGGCGCAGAGAAACCTCTTGTATATAATCCGGAGACTTCAAGTCTGCCTGACCAGATCAGATTTGAGCCGGAGTCGGCGGCACTGCCCTGGAGCCCAGGGGGGAGCTCCGGGGAGTCCGCGATCCCTGAAGCAGTAAATCTCTTGATCTCTAACGATCCTCCAGAAACCCACTCAGGCAGATATAGATCTCAAAGTACAGTGCAGAAGAAAACCCAGCTTATGTCTAACCGCACCAGGATTAAAACCAAGAAGGGGCTTCAAATACGGGTGTTTGCTGTCGATCAGCAGAAGGCATGCAGTGTACATAAAATGTAGACATTTGGGACTTTAGCTAAGTAACTCAGCTCTGGTAGCGATTAAACATAAAAATTGTGTTCAGTTATTAGAAAGTTTTTTATATATGTGTATGGGAATTGGGGGTTGTTTGGAGGGCACTGTTTTCATTATGTTATCAATCTTCTATATACAACTTCACTATAGTTCTTTCCTTTTTTAATATATAATGGAAGGGAGGAGTAAGGCCCTTTTTCTAGGCAATAATGTTAGCAGATGTTATCATCTGGCATGTATATAAGGCTGCACAGCAACGTGCCCTCGCTCTTCTTTACATTTGACAGTAGTGAGTTCTGGGGGTTTGGGGGGGCTTCCCGGGCAAAACTTAGCTTTCCCCGTAAAGAAGGCAGGCCTCCAGAATCTAGGATAGTCTAAATAGGATGGCGGTGCAGGTTTGATAGTTTGATCTAGTGGTCTACGGCCGGGACCACGGGACAGACATAAAATTCACAGAATACCGCGCCTAAGCTAGCTTAGACAACCCCAGACATATACATGAATTATTAGTACAGCTTTTTACATACAGATATTGCCCTGTCAGCTTGTTTTATGTATACAGCAACCCAAGCTATACCTCAGTTCTGAAATCATAGACCAACTAACATGAATATGATTATATATTAACTATCTAGAAAGATGGCAAAAACTGTACACATAGCTGTTTATTAATGCTGCTCCTATATATTAGAGGTTCGTATTGTTCTTTATTATAACTGTTTTATGGTTAATGATTTGTGGCGATGTGCCTTATGTATGTCCTATGTTTAGCTCCAGCCCCAGCATCTGGATTATAACTTGTTTCTAAAATATTTGTAATGTTCTCTTTCTAGCAGGATGCTGCTTTTTTTGTTTTCTCTCTTAATTTTGTTATTATTAAATCCCCTGGACTTTATCTGTGCTTCACCCTGAAAGGTCCAAAAGTGACCCACTACACCAAATTAGGGGAAGAAAATCGAGGACTATAACTTTATATATCTATCTTTGCAAAGATTTTTGGATCCCAACTTGTGACATGTGTATAACTTTATATTGTATGTCATTTTTTTATTAAAAAAAAAAAAAAAAAAAAATGACTACCCAAAAGTTTGACAAAGACTGGTGGTTGAATTAGTGCATGGAAAGTGTTAAAATACCAGCATTTGAAATACCCTAGGGTGTCTACTTTTCAAAAATATATGGTTTGATGGGGGTAAATTCCATTGGCCAGCTTCAGAAATGTCCCAAATAGGACATGGGTGCATGATGACCGATGTGAAAATTCCAAGTTGAAAAACTGGAATGCGCTTCCTAAAATTAAGGCCTTTTAGCCCCCAGAGAACCTGACACACCTATACATGGGTGGTATCACTGTACTCAGGAGATGTTGTTGAACACATATTGAGGTGTTTTTTGGCAGTAACACATAACAGGAACTGAGAATCCATGCCTAAAGTACAATGTGTGTGAAAAATAACACAAAATAATGACTACCCAAAAGTTTGACAAAGACTGGTGGTTGAATTAGTGCATGGAAAGTGTTAAAATACAAGCATTTGAAATACCCTAGGGTGTCTACTTTTCAAAAATATATGGTTTGATGGGGGTAAATTCCACTGACCAGCTTCAGAAATGTCCCAAATAGGACATGGGTGCATGATGACCGATGTGAAAATTCCAAGTTGAAAAACTGGAATGCGCTTCCTAAAATTAAGGCCTTTAAGCCCCCAGAGAACCCAACACACCTATACATGGGTGGTATCACTGTACTCAGGAGATGTTTTTGAACACATATTGAGGTGTTTTTTGGCAGTAACACATAACAGGAACTGAGAATCCATGCCTAAAGTACAATGTGTGTGAAAAATAACACAAAATAATGACTACCCAAAAGTTTGACAAAGACTGGTGGTTAAATAAGTTCATGGAAAGTGTGAAAATACCAGCATTTCAAATACCCTAGGGGGTCTACTTCTCAAAAATATATGGTTTTATGGGGGTAAATTTCATTGACCGGCTTCAGAAATGTCCCAAATAGGACATGGGTGCATGATGACCGATGTGAAAATTCCAAGTTGAAAAACTGGAATGCGCTTCCTAAAAATAAGGCCTTCTAGCCCCCAGAGAACCCAACACACCTATACATGGGTGGTATCACTGTACTCAGGAGATGTTGTTGAACACATATTGAGGTGTTTTTTGGCAGTAACACATAACAGGAACTGAGAATCCATGCCTAAAGTACAATGTGTGTGAAAAATAACACAAAAAAATGACTACCCAAAAGTTTGACAAAGACTGGTGGTTAAATAAGTTCATGGAAAGTGTGAAAATACCAGCATTTCAAATACCCTAGGGGGTCTACTTCTCAAAAATATATGGTTTTATGGGGGTAAATTTCATTGACCGGCTTCAGAAATGTCCCAAATAGGACATGGGTGCATGATGACCGATGTGAAAATTCCAAATTGAAAAACTGGAATGCGCTTCCTAAAAATAAGGCCTTCTAGCCCCCAGAGAACCCAACACACCTATACATAGGTGGTATCACTGTACTCAGGAGATGTTGTTGAACAGATATTGAGGTGCTTTTTGGCAGTAACACATAACAGGAACTGAGAATCCATGCCTAAAATACAATGTGTGTGAAAAATAACACAAAAAAATGACTACCCAAAAGTTTGACAAAGACTGGTGGTTGAATTAGTGCATGGAAAGTGTTAAAATACCAGCATTTGAAATACCCTAGGGTGTCTACTTTTCAAAAATATATGGTTTGATGGGGGTAAATTCCATTGGCCAGCTTCAGAAATGTCCCAAATAGGACATGGGTGCATGATGACCGATGTGAAAATTCCAAGTTGAAAAACTGGAATGCGCTTCCTAAAATTAAGGCCTTTTAGCCCCCAGAGAACCCAACACACCTATACATGGGTGGTATCACTGTACTCAGGAGATGTTGTTGAACACATATTGAGGTGTTTTTTGGCAGTAACACATAACAGGAACTGAGAATCCATGCCTAAAGTACAATGTGTGTGAAAAATAACACAAAATAATGACTACCCAAAAGTTTGACAAAGACTGGTGGTTGAATTAGTGCATGGAAAGTGTTAAAATACAAGCATTTGAAATACCCTAGGGTGTCTACTTTTCAAAAATATATGGTTTGATGGGGGTAAATTCCATTGACCAGCTTCAGAAATGTCCCAAATAGGACATGGGTGCATGATGACCGATGTGAAAATTCCAAGTTGAAAAACTGGAATGCGCTCCCTAAAAATAAGAGCTTTTAGCCCCCCGAGAACCCGACACACCTATACATGGGTGGTATCACTGTACCCAGTAGATGCTGCTGAAGACATATGAGGGTGTTATTTGGCCGTAACCCTTAATATTATCAGTAAATGTATTCTTAAATTGCTATTTTGTCAAAAAATCTAATTATTTTTTTTTCCCCCAAAACTTTGGCATAGATTGGTGGTAAAATGGTTGCATGAAAAAAGTCAAAATACCCCAAGTTTAATACCTTAGGTTGTCTTCTTTTAAAAAATATATACATTTGAAGGGTTATTCAGGGATTCATGACAGATATTGGTGTTACAATGTAACTATCGCCAATTTTGAAAAAACATGGTTTTGAAATAGCAAAGTGCTACTTGTACTTATTGCCCTATAACTTGCAAAAAAAGCAAAGAACATGTAAACATTGGGTATTTATAAACTCAGGACAAAATTTAGAAACTGTTTAGCATTGGTATTTTATGGTGGTTGTAGATGTGTAAGAGATTTTGGGGCTCAAAGTTAGAAAAAGTGCTTTTTTTTTCATTTTTTCCTCATATTTTATATATTTTTTTATAGTAAATTATAAGATATGATGAAAATAATCATATCTTTAGAAAGTCCATTTAATGGCGAGAAAAACAGTATATAATATGTGTGGGTACAGTAAATGAGTAAGAGGAAAATTACAGTTAAACACAAACATCGCAGAAATGCAAAAATAGCCTTGGTCCCAGATGGTCAACAAATTGAAAAGTGGTCTGGTCACTAAGGGGTTAAAGAAGCGATTTCCCATTTTCAAATGCAGGTTCTCATCCTCCTTTAGACAGTGGTTAATTGCTAGTATAGTAGGTGCCTTTTACAGTGCTCTTGCCAATAAAAGGGACTAGAGCAAGACTATCTAATCTATCAATCAATCTATCAATCTATCTATCTATCTTTCTATCTATCAAATCTTTCTAATCTATCTATCAATCAATGTATCTAATTTATCTAATCTAATTTAGATGAGTATTTATCTAATCTATCTAATCTATCGATCTATCTATCTTTTATCATGAGTTGAGTTTAACCTATGTTTCAGGTCTATTTTATAGACTTTCCTGTCCCATGTAAGAAAATCTTCCATTTTGTCACAAGGGCAAATTACTCTAAATTTTGACATAAGGACAATAATAAAAAATGATACACTGCTTATTTGCTGCTATGCTGCATCTCAGACATTGAGCACATTAAACGTTGTGTTTTAACGCTCCTTGCTGTAAGTGGCAGATGTGTGAATAATAAACAATACAACCCCTCTGAGCTCAGAGAGATGTATTTCATAAAACATTCACAATAAATCTTTGCTTAAGCTACAGAACATTGAACTGTAATTATGTTCACTTGTAATATAAAATGGCATTACAAAATTGCATCTATGGAAATACTACTTCCAGTTTATGAACATTACTCAGATATCAAATACATAGCATTCAGAGGGATAATGATAACAATATATATCACTGTTTGCTCCTTATAACTGAATTATATTCTTATAGCACTACACAGAATAATATGAGAATTGTATCCTAGGTATTATCACCTTCACTCCTTGTCTGTGCTTATGATATTGTATTGTTGAATATAAAATTAGCAGCAGAAACTTTTGTCCTTTTGAGGTGACCAGATTTCATCAGGTTTGTCTTGTGGCAAAAAGCTCAATATTAATTATCGTAGAATATTTTATTAATCATTATAGATGTATGCACAGCAGTCCCCTAAAGATGTAGGTTTGTTGCATTACTCTTGAGAGTCATAATAAATTAAGCTAGGAACAGCTGTTCATGGTTGACCAGCATGTCCTTTGTAGGGTTTAATTTTATGATTGCTGGCATCATACAGTTTGATAGGTCTTAAATAATTAATTATCTGTTCTACTGCACATTGTATGATGTCCTTAGCATATACAGGTACCTATTCTAGGTCTAGATTAGAAGTGGAGTGCTAAATTTGCCCATTTGCGGGAGTGCAATAGTTAACTAACAATTAGAAGTGGCTGGTTATTTCTAACGCGACCTCGCGGTAGCAATTAGCACTCCAAAAATTAACCAGAGAAAATAGAGGGCATTGTAGTTTTTATAAAAAAATGCACTAAGTAGTTTGGGGGCTTTTATAGTTGGTGGGAGTGGGGTGTTAGAAAAAAAATGGCACAGAAAAAAGCCTTTACATTGCTGTCTATGGGAACTGTGTGCATATACACATATTAACACATAAATATATATGTATATATTGATATACAAAACAAGATTAATGCAAACTTCACAGCGCTAAACCAAATACGAATAAGATATGTAAAAAAGTGTTATTTTCAATTTGCAATATATGTATAAATAATTCATAAATGGTACATGAATATATTTCAATTACTATAATTCTATCTGTAGAGTCTAAAGTTAAAGAACACAGAATGAAATGGTTTAGAAAATAATGATAATAAAGATATTGATGAGTAGCAAAAGTTAACCACAATGTAGCAGAAGTATATTTACGATATACAAAAATTCAAAGTCAGAATAAAAACAGATGTATTAGACACAGATCTTATTGTTTAGTCCAGCATCCAGAGTAGTTTAAAGTGGTGTATGACACAATGTATCCCAAAGAAGGCTTTATATTCTACTTACATCCAGGCCCCTCAATCATATGAGGTAAGTGAGCGGCACGTTGTCTGACAGAATCGTGGCTGTTTCCAAATTCCACCCACTTGATAACATTGGGTTCGCCTCTGATGAAAAAGCTTTCTATAGCTTTGAAACGCGTCAGGCTTGAAATGGTGTTGTTCCAGCTGCTCACTCCCTGAATGGTTTTAGCTTACGATATTCTTTTTATTAATAGCCTGTTCTACACGCTATTTTCTATTACATACCCTGCTTTTTACTGATAGCTTGTTTCACACGCTATCCCCTATTGAAGGACTTTGTGTTTTTATGGACAATTGAAGTGCCTATTACATTTTGCCAACATCTGATTATATGCCTGTGTGATACCGCATAGTGATTGAGGTTTAAATTTGTAAGTAGCACTCTGCATTTAAATAAAAAGAAATATATTTAAAATGAAGTTACGCTATATTTTCTTTTTATTCCCTTCCATACTCTGTTACAAACAGATGAGTGGGAAAGCACCTGACATATACCAGCTCCAATGAGAATCTAAGATCCCCTATTAGATGGAAAACCAGAGTTATCGAGTGGGTGGAATTCGGAAACAGCCACGATTCTGTCAGACAACGTGCCGCTCACTTACCTCATATAATTGAGGGGCCTGGATGTAAGTAGAATATAAAGCCTTCTTTGGGATACATTGTGTCATACACCACTTTAAACTACTCTGGATGCTGGACTAAACAATAAGATCTGTGTCTAATACATCTGTTTTGATTCTGACTTTGAATTTTTGTATATCGTAAATATACTTCTGCTACATTGTGGTTAACTTTTGCTACTCATCAATATCTTTATTATCATTATTTTCTAAACCATTTCATTCTGTGTTCTTTAACTTTAGACTACAGATAGAATTATATTAATTGAAAGATATATTCATGTACCATTTATGAATTATTTATACATATATTGCAAATTGAAAATAACTATTTTTTACATATCTTACTCGTATTTGGTTTAGCGCTGTGCAGTTTGCATTAATCTTGTTTTGTATATACTTTTATATTTAGAGGCAGGGTTAAGGGTTCACCTTGTCAGTCATTATCTGCATACATACAGCGGCTTTTCCATTGTATTGGGATCTTTAGCGCCTTCCGGTGGTGCCTGTGATTTTCACAGTCACCACTTTCTCTAAAATCTTTTGTTGAATATATTCATATACATATATATTTAAGATCTGCTGCCAATAGCTGCACTACTTATCTCCTTCGCTGCGAGAAGTTCTGATGCCGTGTCTGTGACGGCATCAGAAAGAGGTTCCCATAGGAACCTTTAGAAGCGGGCTCTTGTGAGCGCAATGTTTCATAACAATGCGAACGCAAACACACGTTCGCATTCCGATTAACTTGTAATACCAGCGCACATTAGCATGGGCTAATTTTACAAAGTGGAGCATTAATATCACTTGCATGCAAGTGATATTTAGCGCTCCACTTTTAATCTGGCCCCTAATGTTTGAATTTGCACCTGGTAACAACATATAGACAGTTTGGTGTATTCTTACAGGTTTTCTAGCTATTTCAATTAAAAAGAAAAGTCAAAATTTGAAATTAGAAAAAATATACAGGGAGTGCAGAATTATTAGGCAAGTTGTATTTTTGAGGATTAATTTTATTATTGAACAACAACCATGTTCTCAATGAACCCAAAAAACTCATTAATATCAAAGCTGAATATTTTTGGAAGTAGTTTTTAGTTTGTTTTTAGTTATAGCTATTTTAGGGGGATATCTGTGTGTGCAGGTGACTATTACTGTGCATAATTATTAGGCAACTTAACAAAAAACAAATATATACCCATTTCAATTATTTATTTTTACCAGTGAAACCAATATAACATCTCAACATTCACAAATATACATTTCTGACATTCAAAAACAAAACAAAAACAAATCAGTGACCAATATAGCCACCTTTCTTTGCAAGGACACTCAAAAGCCTGCCATCCATGGATTCTGTCAGTGTTTTGATCTGTTCACCATCAACATTGCGTGCAGCAGCAACCACAGCCTCCCAGACACTGTTCAGAGAGGTGTACTGTTTTCCCTCCATGTAAATCTCACATTTGATGATGGACCACAGGTTCTCAATGGGGTTCAGATCAGGTGAACAAGGAGGCCATGTCATTAGATTTTCTTCTTTTATACCCTTTCTTGCCAGCCACGCTGTGGAGTACTTGGACGCGTGTGATGGAGCATTGTCCTGCATGAAAATCATGTTTTTCTTGAAGGATGCAGACTTCTTCCTGTACCACTGCTTGAAGAAGGTGTCTTCCAGAAACTGGCAGTAGGACTGGGAGTTGAGCTTGACTCCATCCTCAACCCGAAAAGGCCCCACAAGCTCATCTTTGATGATACCAGCCCAAACCAGTACTCCACCTCCACCTTGCTGGCGTCTGAGTTGGACTGGAGCTCTCTGCCCTTTACCAATCCAGCCACGGGCCCATCCATCTGGCCCATCAAGACTCACTCTCATTTCATCAGTCCATAAAACCTTAGAAAAATCAGTCTTGAGATATTTCTTGGCCCAGTCTTGACGTTTCAGCTTGTGTGTCTTGTTCAGTGGTGGTCGTCTTTCAGCCTTTCTTACCTTGGCCATATCTCTGAGTATTGCACACCTTGTGCTTTTGGGCACTCCAGTGATGTTGCAGCTCTGAAATATGGCCAAACTGGTGGCAAGTGGCATCTTGGCAGCTGCACGCTTGACTTTTCTCAGTTCATGGGCAGTTATGTTGCGCCTTGGTTTTTCCACACGCTTCTTGCAACCCTGTTGACTATTTTGAATGAAACGCTTGATTGTTCGATGATCACGCTTCAGAAGCTTTGCAATTTTAAGAGTGCATCCCTCTGCAAGATATCTCACTATTTTTGACTTCTCTGAGCCTGTCAAGTCCTTCTTTTTACCCATTTTGCCAAAGGAAAGGAAGTTGCCTAATAATTATGCACACCTGATATAGGGTGTTGATGTCATTAGACCACAACCCTTCTCATTACAGAGATGCACATCACCTAATATGCTTAATTGGTAGTAGGCTTTCGAGCCTATACAGCTTGGAGTAAGACAACATGCATAAAGAGGATGATGTGGTCAAAATACTTATTTGCCTAATAATTCTGCACTCCCTGTATATAAATTGATAAAATTACATCAAAATTTAGTTAAAAAATAGAGATGTGCAAACATGTATCTTTGTTATTCATTTGGGAAACTAATTAACACATTTATCCAAAATGTGTTCATTAACCAAACAAACTAATCAAAGAATATGAAACAATTTTTGTCTGTTTTGTTTCTCCATTTAATAGATAGGGGAATCTAAATCAACAAATTAACCCATTTTCATATTCGTCTATTAATTTGTTTAGTTAATTAAATTAAATTTCAGACAAATTATGGGGATTTCATATTTTGATTTGTGAGTCCAATTTCCAGTAAACCGTAAATCGGAGCATATTCCATCTGTATTTAAACCATGGATAAACGTCACAGCACAGCAACTTTTTACCTATTTTTAATATTGCTCTTGAGAAAGATGATTTTAATCATTGAAATGCGTTGAGCTGAGCTCATAATAAATGCTTTGTTATTTTTTACACAAAATTTGTGTTTGCTGCTGTTTGCTGTGACAGCGCAGAAACTTGGATATTAAGGAATATGTAACTGCTTTATTTACATCCAGAGCTTTTACTATTTTCATTTGCATATTCTCTTTCCCAGCTTGGCTGTACACCATCTATCAAGGGGTGTTCTCCAGACCGGCCAACATTGCAAATCCTATGGAGTGAGTATACTGCACCCATATTATATTGGAATATACAGTATACATACTTTAAGTCATTCTCTTTGTCTTAAGCGACATCAATATATTCAGAGTGAAATCAAAGGACCTGCGCCATCTATATATTTATATGTGTATGAATGTGTATGTGCATGTACATGTACATGTATGTGTATGTATGTAAATGTGCAGTGTTTTACAAGATCATAGTTTAAAAGTAAATGAAGAACTCTTTGACCTTCTGCATGGCACACCCTCGGTTTAGTGCACCTTCAGCTTTGTGCACCCTTGGCTTAGTGCTCAAGCAATAGCCTACATGAGTTTTTTAGTGCACCCCATAGAAAGACATTTTTGGACCATCATGCCATTTTCTGCTTTTAAGTAACAGGAATATGTTGTTAGTTCTGGGAATATGCTTTGCCCTTTGCACATGTGTGGTTAGTTCCAGTGATGTCACATTGTTAGGTTAATTTAGTATTCTGATTATGTAGAGGTCAAAGTACACCAGCATCAGAACCTGCAATCTTTGAAAAAACTAGTGTAATATTACTTAGGATTGAGAAAGTCAACTAGAACTTTAAGAATAGATTGTAAACTTTGGAAGCATTTAAAAAATGTATTAAGTTCAGTACTAGAATTTTAAAATAACTTCTCTTACAATTTGGCATAGGATGGCGAGGAGGGCTCAACTGACATTGAAGAGAGAAAAAAAATTATCATAAGCTGGATTATTGAATAATGGCCCATACCAATGTTATTTCACATAACAACTTCCTCTGAATGATCTATTTTGCTGCATTTCAAAAAGACCTGAATCCAAAGTACTCTCATATTTTCCTGTTTTCAGGAGCTTATCATGAGCATAACAGAGATAAGCAGTCAGCTTCATATGCTTCCACTTCAGATACCCTAGCTTCTACTGTCCAAATATGAGTCCAAGGAGTTGTAGGGATCTGTGTGAATAAAACCTAAGACCTAGACATAGTAGAATTACAGCTGATGAAGCCCTGAGATCAACTCATAGAGGGGAGGGGTGAAACATGTCATCTTGGTCATGTGGTACTGCCATCTGAACAGACTTGGATCAGCTCGGACATTTGTTGATGCTGGGAACACAACGGCTTTGAGCAGCATTGGAAACTTTATGGGACAGTGGAACCATAAGGAAACAACCAGCACACAGTGGGGCCCATTTATCAAGCTCTGGGTGGAGCTTGAGGGCCCGTGTTTCTGGCTCGCTAAAGACCGCTGCTCCATAACCCTGTCCGCCTGCTCTGAGCAGACGGACAGATATCGCCACAAAAAGTACGATCAGGTTGATTGACACCTTCCTGCTGGCGGCCGATTGGCCGCGAATCTGCAGGGGGGCAGCGTTGCACCAGCAGCTCACAAGAGCTGCTGGTGCAATGCTGAATACAGAGAGCGTATTGCTCTCCACATTCAGCGAGGTCTGTCGGATCTGATCCGCACTGTCGGATCAGGTCTCGGATCAGGTCTGACAGACCATTGTTAAATAGGTCCCATTGACTGCACATGTGGCAGCAAGGAGGAAAGCGGTACTTACCGTGACAAATCATAACCATGCAAGAAGTCTGATGCATGGTATCCCTAATGTGTATATCGTACATTGTTCCTGATGCTGCATGGAATGTAACTGTTCAGTTAATCCCTGGTGATGTAATATTTTGTAATATGTGGAATCACACTAAGTACCCAGACAGTTTTACTAAATTGTGACTCTTTAGGGTCTTACATTATCAGAGCCAGAGATGTGGACTTGAGTCGCACGACTTGGACTCAAGTCACAAATTTGATGACTTGTAACTCGACTCGACATGATCAAGGAAGACTTGTGACTTGACTTAGACTTTGAAAGCAATGACTTGAGACTTGACTTGGACTTGAGCCCTATGACTTGCCAAGTCTTTATACATTCTAAATAGTCCCTCAAGAATGACAAACAAAACAATATATTTACAATACCTAACCCATTTTGTTTTAATTACACCCAAATATATTTAATAAGTGAGCAATTTGAGACCATTTGTGATGATTTTAGCATTAAAGATTAATTAGACTATATTATTAGTGATAATGTGGCCAACATGAAGAAAGCCTTCATTGTGTGCTTACCCACTGAACAAGAAGAAAACATACATCATGAGGACCAACTTGATGATCCACAGCTCTGGAATGATCTAATCCAAGAGGAGCAGCAATCCCTAGGTGCTGATATGGCAAGTAAACAACAGTTTTACTGTGTCGCGCATACTTTACAGCTCGTAGTGGGGGACGGCTTGAAAGAAACAAATGTGATGTTGCAGGCTCTCTCAAAAATATCCAAAATCAGCTCATCCCTTCACAAAAGCACAACATTCAAAGACTTTTTCAGTCTGAATTTGGAGAAAGAAAGATTCCAGCTGCTGTTAACACAAGATGGAACTCAACACTGAGTAATTGAATGTGATCATCAAAGATCTGCTGTGTTCTGGAAAAGTCTGGACATAAGGAACTGTTGTTCACATCAAGGGAATGACATCAATTGAAGGAGTTGGTGGACATCCCCTAAAGCCATTTGCAGAGGCAATAAATTTGACCCAGAAGGAGAAAATGGTTACAATTAGCTCTGTTGTTCCATCTGTTCTAGCTCTGAATCAGCAGTTGGAGAAGCCAAAGTCTCAGGTCTGTTTCTTAACTAGCCTTGCCAGAAGTCTGCTGTCATCCCTGACCAAAAGATTCTTTGGAATATTTGCCAATGTGAAAATGGCAAGCACAAAAGGTGGAACCACTGCACCTTTTTCAGACCCAATCTAACTCAAAGCAGCTGTCTTAGATCCAGCTTTTTCACTGCAGTTGGTAAAGCATCATGTTCTTGTCAGCCCTAAAGTCAAGGAAGTGGTTGCACAAAAAGTGAAGGGTAAATATTATCATGATTTAAAGGGATATTAAACCCAATTTTTTTCTTTCATGATTCAGACAAAGCATACAATTTTGAATAACTTTCTAATTTACTCCTATTATCAATTTTTCTTCACTCTCTTGGATCTTCGTGTGGTGCACTTTAAAAATGAAATACTGCAACCAATATAAATCACATTACAATGCTTTCAGTATATATAATTTTACAATCACCTATATTTTTGTATGTCTGTGTTTTTCTGTTAAAAGTATAGGGTTATAAGTATTTTGAGTGTTTAGAGAAAAGCTTGCCTCATTTTAGTTGGTGAGAAAAAACTGTGAGATCTTTAGTGGGAACATCTTATTATGCTGGGATTAGAGAAACAAATTTCATATACCCTTGGAATGCCCATGTTCAGCCCATTTTACAAAGAAAAAAACAATTATAATTTGTATTATATGTATGAATTTGGAAGTGATTTTTGCACATCCAGTGTACTTAAACTACGATTTATGCTGTATTTAATACTAAATTATTCATGAGTGATCAAAATACACATTTTTAATTGTTGAAAAATACAATTTTTTTGTGAAGAATTTTGTTATGATTTTTGATGCACCTTAAAAAATACAATTTTTTACTACGTATTTTTGCGTGAATAGTTGACTTATTCGTTTTGTAAGATTCTTAAAATACAAATTTTATTGTGCACTTTTATAATGTAAGTATCCCCTCCCCATAAGAAAATGCAGTATACGCCTCTTAGCGAGACTCCCTGTTTTCAAGGTAAAAAGTGGCTTTAAATCATTCCGCCAGGGAAATAGAAGCACTGGCGAGCATTCTTTATTTTTTTTTATTAATAGTTTTTTATCGAGGTTTACAAACACGTATGACATCAAGTTTGCACACTACAAATATTCATCTAATAGGCAAAACAAACAGAAGAGAAAAGAAAAAGAAAAAAAAGAATCAGATAAGTTTACAACATATTGGAATGTCAGCTCAAAATCCAAATCATCAAATTTAATAACAATGAACTGAAGGCTAACCAAGCCTCCATATGATGAAGCTGCACCAAAACTAACTCATTGTAATTATAATAAGCAGTGCCTCATAGAAGAAACCTAAAATGAAATGAGCAAACTGCATATTAAACCTCATTTTTCCTTTGAATATTAAAATAAAGGACCCCCCCAAAACATAACAAACAGAATAGACATAAGAAACACCCCAGCTAAGAAATAGTGGCCACTCTCGGACCACAGATATAAGATACAAGGAAGGGGTGAGAAGTAGGGGGAATTCTAACCTGGCACACATGCACACCCAAGGAACCAATGATAAATAAGAGATCCCCCTAAATATACAAAAATTAAAGGATGGTGTACCCCATTTAAGCAGTGGTGGCCACATGCGGACCACAGGCAGTGAATATGAGTAAGGGGAAATGTTGGGGGGTACCATAATAGGGTGTTATGGTACATTTCTCAATGTACCTTCTAAGTTATTATATGCCTTTATAGACCTCAAATTACGCAAAGCTCAAATATTATACTAACATCAGCACTTAGAATAGAACAGAGACTCCCTAACTCTTCCTGGAACTGCGAAGAGTATTAGTTACCGCTATTCGCAATAATTCCAAGTGTGGGGGCGGAGCTCAGCAGGGCAGTAATCAACTAGTACCAAAGTGGGGAAATAAATAGTCATATTAGTGGGGCTAAGTGAAGCAATTATAACTGTTCACCAAGGGGGGGTGACGTGGAATTAATTGGAGGGGTCAGTCTCCTCTCATATAAGGCAATACAAATATGTGGTGGCAAATACAGTACATGGAGTCTGCAATATATTATCAAAACGATTTGACTAGGCAGCCTATGCGACTCCATCATCCCGGCCGCTGATGACAGAGAGGCAAAGGAAATATCTGCTGCTGGGTACCTTAGCCCTATGGGGTTATACATGCCCAATGCGGTGTTAAATGTGCACAAGTGGCATATTATGCAAATATGAAAACATAAGGTATCTGAACATAGCAAACCCCTATACCTGAGTTTAGACACATGTGTAACCATAAACCTTAATTTAACTAAAATAATAAGGTGCCTGAAAAGGCCTGACTAGTCCCTCTCCCCCTTAGCCTTTACAATTAGAGGGTCAAACAGTTCCCACTGTAGAAAACTATCACATGTTCTGCCTTCCACTACCACCTAGACAGTATTATCCCCTTTTAGCATGCAAAATGAAGATGTGTATAATATATCAATATGAACAGTGCTAAAGAACCTGAAATGGAGGTTAAATAATATTTATATGTATTTAACCATCCCCTAGACATATCAGCAGTAATAATTAACAGATATAACCCTAGGGGCATATACCCTATATGTAAATTATACTTATGTGAACTGTACAATATAGCTATGCACTACCCATAGCTGAGAAGAACATGTTCAGAATTCTGAAGGGCTTATTAGATTGTAGATAAACAGCACAAGTAAAATGGTCAGACTCCCTATAAATACATACGGCATAACAGATAAGGCAGAGCAAAGGGTCAGTCAAACGATCCAGCTGGAAGCTTTCAAAATGACAGGCCTAGAAAGCTGTCAATGCAGCACTTAATATACAATAAATAGTCAACCGATCCCCCTGCGAGCAAGACACATTCCCAACTGTTTAAGCTGCAGCACCAATAACACAGTGACCCGTATCCTTCCATGCTCCAGCAGGGGACCCCAGAGGGCAATGGCCAAGTCAAACTCCATAAACAACAAGCAGAGTTTTTACGACACAGAAGTAAAATGCCTCCTTTTCTGAAGTTGAATCTGTGCAGAAGGAGCTCTGCCAGTGATAAGAGAGCTAGTCCCACAGCCTGTCCTGCAGATCATCAGAGTCTCCTCTGTGAGGCTATGTGGCCGACTCACATGGTCACTTGAAAGAGGACTTTCAGCCCCAATGTTCTTGATGGTTAATGGCAACACAGGGGGCTGTGTCCGCTTCTGTGTTGCCTCGTTTTCTGTCTTGCTGCCATCTTCTCTTGCGCATGTTTGTTGCAAGTGAATAAGGCCATCAAACTGCTCACACATTTTTCTTTCATAGATTCCCATCAGATCCCTAAAAGCAGTACAAAATGCTTGCTCCTCCATGATATGTGACAATTACGGGCTGTACTGCTGTTGCAATGTCAGCAATTGTGGTCTGCCCCTCTGGCAAAATTGTTGCGCAGTTCCAAGTATTCTGCGGGTCTAGGTATCTGAAGGGTATATAAAGTTCCCTTCTGAGTTATAAAGCTGCATGCTAGTAGGAGTCGATAAATGCTGGTCAGATATGCGGTTCACAGCACTCAGTTACCTAACTCCATCAGGCCACACAGTGCAGCACATTAGCCCCTCCATTTGTATCAAGTATCCGGTCATAAAACTTAGTTCAGCTGGTGCCCTCTGTTACCAGCTATCCATACAAACAATTTGGTAGCAAATGTGTGGGGATCAAAGGCCATCACATCTCCAAACAGCAGCTACTGATGCGGAGCTCCAGTCAAAAGTGTCCATCTTGGTTGCCCTCCAGGCTCCGCCCCCACAAGCATTTTTTTTATAATCTTGCAAGCCCAGAGATCTTTACATCATCAGGCCCTAAGTGCCGAGAGTGTGTATGCATACAGAAGGACTTGGCCAATTGTAGAGAAGGGTACTTTAATTACAAAGGCTTGCTATGATTTAATATTAACCGTTTACTGGCCTCTGTATATGCACAATGCATGCTTTTATGTTTTATGTGTGATTTTAGGTGGTTTTGTAAAACTGCGGTATATAACTATTTTTGTATAATAAACTGATTTTGCAGTGCAACCTGTGTATCACTTTGGCTTTCAACTATTTGCTTGTCAGCTCTTTTCTTGCCCATTTTTTAACATATTCAGTTTGTGACTGCTTGGACCAATTCAGAGATTTATTATTATTACTAATTTTTAGAGTGCTCCACCCCCCTCTTCTATACATACTGTAAATTCTAAAATCAGTTTGTAATTTTGCAATTGTGTGGAAAAGCCACACAACATTAGTCAGGAATGCTTTATTCTGTTTAGTATGCACCACTGTACAAGGATTTATTTGGTTTTTGTTTATGTTAAAACTGTATACCGGCAAATTGTCTGTATAAACAGGCCAAGACTTTTACATCTAAACCAAATGTTTGTGGAGTACTTTTCTTCTGTGAAGACTGTGGTGTGAAAGCTGTTTCTGTGACGAAATTCAAGGAGAAGAGTATTTTTGTCACATTTGTAGGAGTATCAGGTGGAAATGGAAGACGTTATCAAAGCTCTGGATCCAGTCTGTGGCAGTACAGCAAGAAACAAACAAATTGTATTGTGTTTACTTGCACTGTTCCTGAGTGGAGAAAACAATCCAGAGCAAGCCAATGACTATAAAAAGTTAAAGGCAGAAATCTTGGCATGCCTGGAAGTGACAAATGCAACTCCTGCCCAAAGGTTCCATGCCTGGAATTATGGCAAAGATAAAACTGTAAGGTCTCAGATGTTTGAATCAATACATCTGGCTATAAAGTGGCTAAAACCTGAGACCAATTTATCCAATGTTATTGTGGAGCTACTTGTGATGGATCAATTCCTGAGGAGCTTATCAGTTTCCCTTTGTGTGAGTTAGAGTGATCCCCAAACCAGCAGGAGGAACTTGTGGAGAGAAACGTTGCAGCATGGGATCTGTTGCATTACCCCATACAAAAAAGACCCTGGAGTCTGAAGCAAAAGATACCTACTAAATCTGGTAAGACTGTTTCAGGGAAGAGGGGGTCTGCTGATGAGCAAAGTGATTTATATAATCCTAAAGACTTTTCTTGGATAGACAGGTAGTTTGTAAAACTGTGTTAATAATTTTGTTTTGAAAATGTTCCTATAAGTTTTGCACCCAGGCCTGTCTGGGGTTAACTGCTTGAGTTACTGAAAGCTGTGAAACTGGCTGTGAGTGCTGGTTAGCACCCAGGGCTGTGAGTTTTGCAGGGTCATGGGAAGTGTATGTGTGCATTGGTGTCTATGGGGGGGAGAACATTTTTAGCTATATCTTTGTATAAACAGAATTCATCTTTAGAACTGTTTGAGGCTTGCTGTTTACAAAGCTGAAACCACAGTTGGACAAACTAGTAGTTGGACAAACAATAAAGGAAAAGTGTCAGCAAAAGTAACATTTTAAGGCTGAACATTTTTGTTATACATTAAGGGGCCGAATGGAGCTTGATGCCATTGTTTCCATGTGAGCCTTCAGGCTCACCTGAAACAGTAGTCATGAAGCAGCGGTCTAAAGACTGCTGCTCCATAACTTGTCCGCTGCCTCTGAGACTGCAGTTTTCAATCCGCCCGAACCTATACGATCGGGCTGATTGACACCCCCTGCTAGTGGCCACAAATCTGCAGGGGGCAGCATTGCACAAGCAGTTCACAGTTATCGATGTGTGGCGGACACGATACGCTACATCACTGTTGGTCTTAAGAGGAGTTGCTGCACGTCTAACTGAACTTTTCAGTTTATGGACTACCACTTTCTTTGCATACACAAAAGAAAAATATGAACAACACCACTAAGTACCTAAAAGCTCCCCCAAAATACTCTGAGATCTCCCAACACTCAGATAAATAGAGACATACAAAAAACATGGTATGGGGAGCACTAAAAAAAGCTAGGTAATTATGGATCACAAACAGTTAATACTGATAAATATTTCAAATTTTAATATAAAAATTTAAATTGATAAAACACCACTTCCTAAAAATACATAACATATGAACGCTAAAATCAGCTGGATAATAGTGAATCTCAAACAGCCAATACGGTGAATATATGAAAATCAAACGGAGGTCCGGTAAGAGGCACAGTGGGGCTATTAACTACTGGAACAAGACTATTCCTCATATCTATTTATTGTTTTGATACTCACTTGGGACTTAAACATCATCAGTTATCCACATTGGTATAAAGAGTATTAGATACTGCTTCTATTTTTCTTTACACATATCGCAATTTGCACAAAGGAACTTTAGATTGTGGCCACAATCTTTTTTATCATTGATTATTTTTACCAATATTTGTGTGTGTTTTTAGAAAGTGGTGTGTTATCAATTTTATATATTCACCGTATTGGCTGTTTGAGATTCACTATTATCCAGCTGATTTTAGCGTTCATATGTTATGTATTTTTAGGAAGTGGTGTTTTATCAATTTAAATTTTTATATTAAAATTTGATATATTTATTAGTATTAACTGTTTGTGATCCATAATTACTCAGCTTTTTTAGTGCTCCCCATACCGTGTTTTTTGTTTTTCTACCACTTTCTTTTCACATTTCATTTTGTTTTGCTTTATTTTGCTATTTCGGTTTCTTTTTTTTAATCAGAAATTGCATTATTTCCATTCAAGGGATGTGAATTGACAACACCCCAATATAAAAACAATTGTTTAAAAACAGTTGCAACTAGTTTCTCAGCTACAAATGCTGTTTCCTCAGGCTACTGAGGCTAGCCTGAGGAAACAGCCTTTGTAGCTCAGAAACTAGTTGCAACTGTTTTTAAACAATTGTTTTTATATTGGGGTGTTGACAATTCACATCCCTTGAATTTTTAAATAAATTGTTATTTTTATGGAAGTCTAAGCCTGATTGTTTTTTTGGAGATATTGGTAACCATCATCCTGCTGCAGGATCAGTGTAGCTGGATCACTGTGATTCCCCAGCCTGCCTCAATCAGCACATAGGTGCTGCTCCCTTTGTGAGTATACAATATTCAAGTTTGTCCATTTGTGCCATTTATATTACATTATTGCACTAGGAGGTTCTCCCCCATCTCTTTTTTGATTTCTTGTTCAGATTCTACATTTGTTTCCATTCAAGCTCCATCATCCAATTGCTGAATCAGTGTAGCTGGGTCACTGTGATTCCCCAGCCTGCCCCAATCAGCACATAGGTGCTGCTTATTTTGTGAGTATATTTCTTGCACAAATTCTATTTTTTGTTTATTATCTTGCAATATTGCACTAGGAGGCGCCCTCTTTTCTTTGTGATTAATTTCCACAGATGTTCAATACTCAAGATGAGGCCTAATTAAGTACCCTTTTAATTCTTCCATAGGAATTAAGAGGCTGAGTAGCAGTCAGGTGCTGCTAACCAAATGCCCTTGATTAATTGATCATTAGCAAGTGTGATCACGTCTATAAAAGCCAACGTTTTAGCAGTTTACTGGTCTGGAGCATTCAGGTTTTTGTTAACACAATGCCAAGGAGGAAAGACATCAACAATGATCTTGGAGAAGGAAATGTTGCTGCCCTTTAATCTTGGAAGGGTTATAAGGTCATTTCCAAACAAGTTAAAGTACATCATTCTACAATGAGAAAAATTATTCACTAGTGAAAAACATTCAAGACAGTTGACAATCTTTCAGGAGTTCCAGCAAATTTACCCCAAGGTCAGACCGTGCAATGCTCAGAAAAATTGCAACAAAAAAAACAAGAGTTACATCTCAGACTCTACATGCCTCAGCATGTTAAACAAGTGTGGTTAGTATGGAAGGTTTGCTAGGAGAAAGCCTCTTCTCTCCAAAAAGAACATGGCAGCATGGCTTAGGTTTGTAAAGTTTCATCAGAACAAACCACAAGACTTCTGGAACAATGTCCATTAGACAGACAAGACTAAAGTGAAGACGTTTGGCAATAATGCACAGTGCCACATTTGATGATGAAAACCAAACACAGCATATCAGCAGAAACACCTCATAGGAACTGTCAGGCACTGTGGTGGAGGGGTGATGATGTGGACTTGTTTTGCAGCCCCAGGACCTGGGAACCTTGCAGCCATTGAGTCGACCATGAACTCCTCTGTATACCAAAGTATTCTAGAGTCAAATGTGAGGTCATCTGTCCGACAGTTAAAGCTTGGCCGAAATTGGATCATGCAACAGGACAACAATCCCAAGCACACCAGCAAATCTACAACAAAATATCTGAAAAAGAAAAGAATCAAGGTTTTGCAATGGCCCAATCAAAGTATATCGGGTCTATTTATCAAGCTCCTTTCAGAGCTTGATGACACGTGTTTCTGGCGAGCCTGTAGGCTCGCCAGAAACACAAGTTATGAAGCAGCGGTCTAAAGACCGCTGCTCCATAACCTGTCCTCCTGCTCTGAATCGGTAGATAGAAATCAACCCGATGGAATACGATCGGGTTAATTGACACCCCCTGCTAGTGGCCGTGAATCTGCAGGGGGCGGTATTGCACCAGCAGTTCGCAAGAACTGCTGGTGCAATGATAAATGCAGACAGTGTATGCTGTTGGCATTTATCGATGTGCGGTGGACATGGTTCGCTATAGCGGATCATGTCTGTCCGCACAATGATAAATGAGGGCCAAGACCTCAACCAGATTGAAATACTGTGGCGGGACCTTAAAAGAGCTGTTTATAAACGAATACCCGCAAACCTTAATGAACTGAAGCAACGTTGTAGAGAAGAGTTGGCCAAAATTCCTCCACAACAATTTGAGAGACTGATAAAGTCATACAGAAAACAATTACTTCAAGTTATTACTGTTAAAGGTAGTTCTACAAGCTATTGAATAATAGGCTGAACTTAGTTTTTCACACATTGCTTCTCTATATTGGCTTTATTTTGTTAAATAAATCATGATACAGTGCAATATGTCATGTGTTGTTGTTAATCTGAGGTTGTATTTCCTTAATTTTAAGACCTGCTAAGAACCAGATGATTGTTATTATGTTCTGATACGTAAAACCATAGAATTCAAAGAAGCTGTAGATTCTTTTTTGCAATACTGTAGCTTAGGGGCCTATTTATCAAAGCATCAACTTTGTTGAAGTCGCCGGCGTCAATACGCTCGCCAGACATCGTGGACCTGAATACGATCTCCTTATTTATCAAAAAAGCCGTCAAAAACATTGTGCATCAAGTACGGTGCAAAGAACATCGGACTGGTGTTAACTAACAGTCATCGATTTATTATCGGTTATTTGGGTTTTTCCCAACTTTATTTATACCATTTCATTACTGTCCATGAACAAGCGCATTTCTCTAAAGCTAATCTTTTATTTTTCATCTGTTAATGTCCAAGAAATAGATAGATTTATAACTAGTAATGTAGCGAATAGTTCGCTGGCAAATAGTTCCCGGCGAACATAGCTTGTTTGCTTTCGCCGCAGCGGGCGAACATATGCGATGTTTGGTCCACCCCCTATTCGTCATCATTGAGTAAACTTTGACCCTGTACCTCACAGTCAGCAGAAACATTCCAGCCAATCAGCGGCAGACCCTCCCTCCCAGACCCTCCCACGTCCTGGACAGCATCCATTTTAGATTCATTCGGAAGCTGTATTCTTAGTGAGAGGAGGGACAGTGTAGCTGCTGCTCATTTAATAGGGAAATCAATAGCTAGGCTAGTGTATTCAGTGTCTACTACAGTCCTGAAGGACTCATCTGATCTCTGCTGTGAGGACAGCACCCCAAAAAGCCCTTTTTAGGGCTAGAACATCAGTCTGCTTTTTTTTCCTGTGTAATCTAATTGCAGTTGCCTGCCTGCCTGCCAGCGTGTGTGTCAGGCTCACAGCGTATACTGTGCCCACTTGCCCAGTGCCACCACTCATATCTGGTGTAACAGTAGTGTATATTTAAAAAAAAAAAAAACTTTTTTGACTGTGAAATAATAGCAGACAGCTGCCAGTAAGCAAGATCCACCAATAAGGCAGATGGGGAGGGTTAGAGAGCTGTTTTGGGGGGGGATCAGGGAGGTTGGGGGCTAAGGGGGGATGCTACACCACAGCATATGTAAATATGCTAAAAAAAATAAAAAAATTAAAAACCTTTTACTTTAGTACTGGCAGACTTTCTAGTACTTAAGATGGCGGGGATAATTGTGGTGTGGGGGAGGGAAGGGAGCTGTTTGGGAGGGATCAGGAGGTCTGATGTGTCAGGTGGGAGGCTGATCTCTACACTAAAGCTAAAATTAACCCTGCAAGCTCCATACAAACTACCTAATTAACCCTTTCACTGCTAGCCATAATACACGTGTGATGTGCAGCAGCATTTAGCGGCCTTCTAATTACCAGAAAGCAATGCCAAAGTCATATATGTCTGCTATTTATGAGCAAAGGGGATCCCAGAGAAGCATTTACAACCATTTATGCTATAATTGCACAAGCTGTTTGTAAATAATTACAGTGAGAAACCTAAAATTGGGAAAAAAATTAAGTTTTTTTTAAATTTGATCGCATTTGGCGGTGAAATGGTGGCATGAAATATACCAAAACGGGCCTAGATCAATACTTTGGGTTGTCTACTACACTACACTTAAGCTACAATTAACTCTACAAGCTCCCTACATGCTCCCTAATTAACCCCTTCACTGCTGGGGATAAAACACGTGTTGTGCGCAGTGGCATTTAGCAGCCTTCTAATTACCAAAAAGCAACGCCAAAGCCATATAAGTCTGCTATTTCCGAACAAAGGGGATCCCAGAGAAGCATTTACAACCATTTATGCCATAATTGCATACATTGTTTGTAAATAATTTCTGTGAGAAACCTAAAGTTTGTGAAAAAGTGAACAATTTTTTTTTATTTGATCGCATTTGGCGGTGAAATGGTGGCATGAAATATACCAAAATGGGCCTAGATCAATACTTGTGATGTCTTCTAAAAAAAAATATATACATGTCAAGGGATATTCAGGTATTCCTGACAGATATCAGGGTTCCAATGTAACTAGCGCTCATTTTGAAAAAAAAGTGGTTTTGAAATAGCTAAGTGCTTCTTGTATTTATTTCCCTATAACTTGGAAAAAAAAGCAAAGAACATGTTAACATTGGGTATTTCTAAACTCAGGACAAAATTTAGAAACTATTTAGCATGGTTGTTTTTTTGGTGGTTGTAGATGTGGCACAGATTTGTGGGGTTAAAGTTAGAAAAAGTGTGTTTTTTTCCATTTTTTCCTCATATTTTATAATATTTTTAATAATAAATTATAAGATATGATGTAAATAATGGTATCTTTAGAAAGTCCATTTAGTGGCGAGAAAAATGGTATATAATATGTGTGGGTACAGTAAATGAGTAAGAGGAAAATTAAAGCTAAACACAAACACAGCAGAAATGTAAAAATAGCCCTGGTCCTTAAGGGAATGAAATTGAAAAATGGCCTTGGTCCTTAAGGGTTTAAAAAAAAAACTAGAAATTTGACTGTGAAATAATAGCAGTCAGTTTCTTTCACAGGTGTGCGTTTCAGGGACTGCCAGGGCACAGTGTCACACCAGTGCAACTCATATCTGGTGTAACAGTAGTGTACATTTAAAAAAAAAAAACACTTTTTTGACTGTGAAATAATAGCAGTCAGTTTCCTTCACACGTGCGCGTTTCAGTGCCTGCCAGGGCACAGTGTCATCCCAGTGCAACTCATATCTGGTGTAACAGTAGTGTGTCAGGCCTACAGCGTCTACTCTGCCAACTTCTGCCACTGCACAGTGCCACTCATATCTGTTGTCACAGTAGCTTGCACGCAAAGAAACCACTAATCGAAAAAAAAATGACAGGCAGAGGCAGGCCACCCCGCAGGGGCCGTCGTGGTCGTGGTGCTGTGATTCCCTTTGGCCCTAGAATAATGCCCAGTGTTGAGAGGCCACGTACCCTGAACTCGAAAAGTTCTGAGGACATAGTTGACTGGCTAATACAGGACACCCAATCTTATACATCTTCTGCTCGGAACCTTGACGCACCATCCTCCTCCAACTTAGCTTCCGGCACCTCTCAAGTTACCACTCGCCCGCCTGCAGCCACGACCAACACTAGCACCACAGCCGCTTCACTTGATCTGTCAGAGGAGTTATTTACACATCAGTTGGAAGAAATGAGTGATGCGCAACCATTATTGCCAGAGGATGTAGATAACAGGGATATGTCTCAGTCAGGCAGCATTACACACATGGACGTACGGTGTGATGATGATGATGTTGTACCCGCTGCGGGAGTTTGGTCTGTCACTGTGAAGCGGGCATAACCCTTACACTACCTGATCGATACAACATCATACCTGATGTTTTAAAGCACGTTATTCCAAACAATTTAGGAATGTTAGGTGATTTATGCCTTTTATGGATTAAAACCAGACTCTGCATCAACTATGTAATTTTCCATGGGAGTTTTGCCATGGATCCCCCTCCGGCATGCCACAGTCCAGGTGTTAGTCCCCTTGAAACAATTTTTCCATCACTATTGTGGCCAGAAAGAGTCCCTGTGGGTTTTAAAATTCGCCTGCCTATTGAAGTCTATGGCGGTTCGCCTGATTCGCCCGTTCGCGAACATTTGTGGAAGTTCGTGTTCGCCGTTTGCAAACCCAAATTTTTATGTTTGTTGAGTTTATAACTCAACAAACAATATCTTGTAGAAAGTTATTTTTATATTGATTTGTTAAATGATAGTTTCACAGAAATGAATGTGTATTTGTATTTCTAGGAGTCATATTTTTCATTTATTTTTTAAATTATTATTAATGCTAGAATTTGTACATATATCCTTGCACATGCGCATATATATATATATATATATATATATATATATATATAAATATATATATATATATATATATATATATATACATACAGTGGATATAAAATGTCTACACACCCCTGTTAAAATGTCAGGTTTCTGTGATGTAAAAAATCAGACAAAGATAAATCATTTCAGAACTTTTTCCACCTTTAATGTGACCTATAAATTGTACAACTTGATTGAAAAACAAACTGAAACTACTAGGTGGAGGGAAGTAAAAATAAAAAAATAAAATAATATGGTTGCATAACTGGGGATGTAGATGTGTTTAGAATTGAGCAATCACATTTAAAATCATGTTAAATAGGAGTCAGTAAACACCTGCCATTATGTAAAGTGCCTCTGATTAACCCCAAATAAAGTTCAGCTGTTCTAGTAGGTCTTTCCTGACATTTTCTTAGTCGCGTCCTACACAAAAGCCATGGTTCGCAGAGAGCTTCTAAAGCATCAGAGGGATCTCATTGTTAAAAGGTATCAGTCAGGAGAAGGGTACAAAAGAATTTCCAAGGCATTAGATATACCATGGAACACAGTGAAGACAGTCATCATCAAGTGGAGAACATATGGCATAACAGTGACATTACCAAGAACTGGACGTCCCTCCAAAATTGATGAAAAGGCGAGAAGAAAACTGGTCTGGGAGGCTGCCAAGAGGTCTACAGCATCATTAACCCCTTAATGACCACAGCACTTTTCCATTTTCTGTCCGTTTGGGACCAGGGCTATTTTTACATTTTTGCAGTGTTTGTGTTTAGCTGTAATTTTCCTCTTACTCATTTACTGTACCCACACATATTATATATCGTTTTTCTTGCCATTAAATGGAATTTCTAAAGATACCATTATTTTCATCATATCTTATAATTTACTATAAAAAATTTTATAAAATATGAGGAAAAAAATGGAAAAAACATACTTTTTCTAACATTGATCCCCAAAATCTGTTACATATCTACAACCACCAAAAAACTCCCATGCTAAATAGTTTCTAAATTTTGTTCTGAGTTTAGAAATACCCAATTTTTACATGTTCTTTGCTTTTTTTGCAAGTTATAGGGCCATAAATACAAGTAGCACTTTGCTATTTCCAAACCACTTTTTTTCCAAATTAGCGCTAGTTACATTGGGACACTGATATCTTTCAGGAATCCCTGAATATCCCTTGACATGTATATATTTTTTTTTAGAAGACATCCCAAAGTATTGATCTAGGCCCATTTTGGTATATTTCATGCCACCATTTCACCGCCAAATGCCATCAAATAAAAAAAATTGTTCACTTTTTCACAAATTTTAGGTTTCTCACTGAAATTATTTACAAACAACTTGTGCAATTATGGCATAAATGGTTGTAAATGCTTCTCTGGGATCCCCTTTGTTCAGAAATAGCAGACATATATGGCTTTGGCGTTGCTTTTTGGTAATTAGATGGCTGCCAAATGCCACTGCGCACCACACGTGTATTATGCCCAGCAGTGAAGGGGTTAATTAGGGAGCATATAGGGAGCTTGCAGGGTTAATTTTAGCTTTAGTGTAGTGCAGTAGACAACCCCAAGTATTGATCTAGGCACATTTTGGTATATTTCATGCCACCATTTCACCGCCAAATGCAATCAAATTAAAAAAAACGCAAATATTTTTCACAATTTTATGTTTCTCACTGAAATTATTTACTAACAGCTTGTGCAATTATGGCACACATGGTTGTAAATGCTTCTCTAGGATCCCCTTTAATCAGAAATAGCAGACATATATGACTTTGGCGTTGCTTTTTGGTAATTAGAAGGCCGCTAAATGCTGCTGCGCATCACACGTGTATTATGGCTAGCAGTGAAGGGGTTAATTAGGTAGCTTATAGGGAGCTTGCAGGGTTAATTTTAGCTTTAGTGTAGAGATCAGCCTCCCACCTGACACATCACACCCCCTGATCCCTCCCAAACAGCTGTCTTCCCTCCTCCACCCCACAATTGTCCCCGCCATCTTAAGTACTGGCAGAAAGTCTGCCAGTACTAAAATAAAAGTTTTGTTTTGTTTTGTTTTAAAAAAAAATAATTCTGCTGTGTAGGACCCCCCCCCTAAGCCCCAACCTCTCTGATCCCCCCCCCCCCCAAACAGCTCTCTACCCCCCTCCTCTGCCTTATTGTGCACCATATTGGGTACTGGCAGCTGTCTGCCAGTACCCAGTTTTAAATCAAATGTTTATTTTGAGTTTTTCTGTAGTGTAGCTGCCCCCCCTTAACACCCAACCCCCCACCCTCTCCCAGATCATTAATATTTTTTATTCCCACCCTCTCTCCCACTGAGTCCCACCTTGTGCCTCTTCAACTAAAAATGCTAACTTATGGCGTTTCACACGTGCACGCGCGCGCACGCTCCCGTGCACGCGCACGCACGCTGCCATGCATGTGCACGCGCGCGCACGCGATCCCGCCCCCCTCCTCTACTGATGGCCACCCACTCGCCTCCCTGGACACGCTCCCACCCACCAACGATCATAGCCATCAATAGCCGATGCAGAGAGGGCCACAGAGTGGCTCTCTCTGCATCGGACTGCTTAAAAAAGTTATTGCAGGATGCCTCTATATCGAGGCATCACTGCAATAACATGAAAGCAGCTGGAAGCGATCAGGATCGCTTCCACTGCTTTCAAAGACCAAAGACGTGCAGGGTACGTCCTTGGTCGTTAAGGACATTTTTTTGGAGGACGTACCCTGCACGTCCTTGGTCATTAAGGGGTTAAAGGAGCTGCAGGAATATTTGGCAAGTACTGGCTGTGTGGTGCATGTGACAACAATCACCCGTATTTTTCATATGTCTGGGCTATGGGGTAGAGTGGCAAGACGGAAGCCTTTGCTTACGAAAAAAAACATCCAAGCCCAGCTAAATTTTGTAAAAACACAGCTGAAGTCTCCCAAATGCATGTCGCAAAAGGTGTTCTGGTTTGATGAAACCAAGATTAAACTTTTTGGCCATAATTCCAAAAGATACAGTATGTGTGTGTGTTATGTCAGAAATCTTTTGCAAACATATTTACATGCCCCTAAGTTCCTTTTTTTGTTCTTAACAATGTTGTTTGTCATATCTCTGTATTTATTTATACCACAATATGTATAAAGTGTAAATGTATTATTATTCTGAGCAGGAATAATTGCAAATATAACATGTAATCAGGGTATCATATGTATTTATTTGCAATCAATGGATATTTTAAAGGGATAGGAAAGTAAAAATTTTAGTTGCATGATTCAGATAGAGCATGTAATTTTAAAACACTTTCAAATTCACTTCTATTTTCAAATGTGCTTTGTTCTCTTGTTGGAAAAGAATACGCACACATCCTAAACTAGTCGGAGCTAGCTGCTAATTGGTGCCTGCACACATTTGTCTCTTGTGATTGGCTACAAAGATGTGTTCAGCTAGCTGCCAGGATTGCAATGATATTCATTCAGCAAATGATTACAAGAGAATTAAGCAAACTTGATAATAGAAGTAAATTTGAAAGTTGTTTAAAATTGTATGTTCTATCCAAATCATGAAATAATATTTTGGGGTTTCCTGTCCCTTTAACAGCTGTGCCAGGTTTCTCTCTGCACCTGTCTAACCACTCCTGATTGTAATCTATTTTTTAAAAACCACCCCTACACAGGTGTTATAAAATGGGCTGGCATATAAGATGACATTTCTTACTAAAAAAGAAATTCAAGAGAAAAAAGAAATACACTGAAAATAGCATGACAGTAAAGAGGTGATTTTAATTTCTGCTGTATCTGAATCATGACAGTTTAAAGTTAGGTGGGCAATCCCTTTGAGCTATCAGCTTAATATTCTATTGAATCAAACATCAATTCTAATTTTAAAAACCTTGTCTAAAATATTACACTGTGGGGCCTATCTATCAAGCTCCGTATGGAGCTTGAAGCCCTGTGTTTCTGGCGAGCCCTCATGCTCACCAGAAACACCAGTTATGAAGCAGCGGTCTAAAGACTGCTGCTCCATAACCTGTCCGCCTGCTCTGAGGAGGCGGACAGACATTGCCGCAATTCAACCAGATCAAATACAATTGGTTTGATTGACACCCCCTTGTTAGCGTCTGATTGGCCGCGAATCTGCAGGGGGCGACGTTGCACCAGCAGTTCACAAGAGCTGCTGGTGCAATGTTGAATACGGAGAGCGTATTGGTCTCTGTGCTCAGCGAGGTCTGTCGGACATGATCCGCAATGTTGGTCATATCCGACAGGCCTTTCATAAATAGGCCCCTGTGTATCCTAATTTCAGAATCAATGTTTATCTTTAATACTAATTTTACATGTACATAGTTTCAAAGTATAATGCACAATGTAACAAATGGCACTTACAAATTCTGATGAGTGATCAATGACACAAGTATCAAGCAATTTGATTCGTTAGAGATAGTTTATAATGTGTATTTGAATTAGATTGGCTGATGTCATAAATCATGTGATTATGCATATTCCAATAAAAAGTGGTGGAAAAAATCACTACTTATTTAGGAGTTTGCATCATAATTGGTGCGAAAAGTGTTGAGTCAAATATGATGCAAAGTTGAGAGTGGGACCTGTATTACATGGCTTAAACATGGTGCACATAGATTTTTCCAACAAATAAAAAGGAAGTTAGCTATATTGTGTTGTGCATTTATTTAATTTTTATCTCTATATCTATTAGTGCAACAAGTTTGGGGCAAAACTTTGCACGAAATATGTAGAAATAATATTGTCCCCTTGCTTTGTAATGAGAGACAAAGTTGTAGCATAATCCATAAGTAGAAATGTATTTTTCAATTTTATCCCTATATCTACTAGTGCACCAAACTAATAATATTGTTTGATTTAGAAAGGGTATACAATTTTAATAAAGTTATTAATTCACTTTTATTATGTAATATACTTCATTCTCTTGCAGCATCAGACATAAGCTTTCTGTGTTTTCCGACTCCCATTGAGTTCTATGGCATCCGTGATCTCAAGGGTGGCAGATTGAAAACTAGGTACGCTGAGTCGGAAAAGACGCAAGCGTAACTGTAGAATTTTTGATAACTTCGTTTGAGCTTCAAATAGTGTCGATTAGGAGGGCGAATGAACATGATTCCACTCAAATTCCACTGTTTTCAACTCGCATCATTCTGTGTTGAAATGAGATCGCGGGGTCGTATTTTACGTCACAAATTTTAACATTTGCCGATCTTGACGCTTTGATAACTACGGCAGATTAATCTCGTGACAATTACGACGCAGAATTCCAGCGTATTTTCAATTGACGCTTTGATAAATAGGCCCCTCAATATGAGAAGTTACACTCTATTGCACGGAAATGTCTTTGGTATTAGACTTTGACAAGTTTTTTTCAGTTCTATGCTAGAAAAATAATAAAGAATGCCAGGTATAAGAATGGAGCTTATTGACCCTGCAAATGCCCTTTACTTTTTTCTTTTTAAAACATTATGTTTTATTAAAATAAAACACAACTGAGTCACTATGACACAACAAAATATAACGTTTGCAATAAGTGATGTAAAATACATATATTAAGGTCATCAGATATACATATATAATATATATATATATATATATATATATATATATATATATATATATATATATATATATATAAATAAATGGAATAAATTGTCTTGTCAAACAAAGGCAATATCTTTGACTCATAAAAGAAGAATATGGTAAAGTAGGTAATAGTAACAGTATGTACTAAATAGGATCTTCTGCAAATTTAAAACAGCTTGCTTATTTTGATTTTCAATTTAACCTCTTAACAACAGCTATACTAGATTCCTCAAGGAGTAAGGCATGTTGTAAAAGAGCGCCTTGACGCTTTTGGCGAGACCCATGCTATTTCAAGGACAAAAACCCCTTAATCACACACAAAGTACAGGGTATGTCCATGTTATTAAGGGGTTAAAAGAAACAATGAGAACATTGTTGAACCATCACACTGGGTCTTAAACTAAAATAGAGATATTGGTGTCATAACTTAAGGCAGAGAATTTATCCCTTGAATATTCACAGATTTTATACATCAATATTTTGTAGGTTCTTTAGTGAGATTAAATGGACATTGTACGCTAAAACTTTCTTTATTTTAATGTGTTCCCAATGGTTCATATTACCTACTGGAGTGTATTTGATTGTTTGCAATCATTTCATTTACCTTTTTATTGTTATTTGAAATAGTTGCTTTTCCTGTAGAAACTGCCAGATCATGGGGGATATCTATCAAGCCATCAAGTTTGTTGCATTTGATGGCACCAATACGCTCGCCTAACATCGCCTAACATCGCGGCCGCAGACTTGAATATGCTCTCCATATTTTTTTAAAAAGCCAGCAAAAAGCCGGGCACCAAGTATGGGGCAATGAGCATCGGACTGTTGTTAACTAACAGTCATCGATCTCGCCGCTATGCAGCTTTTTACCAACTTTATTTATACCCTGCCACTAAATGCCGCCACTATACTAAAATGTTTAACCCCTATCCCGCCACTCCCAGTCCCCACCACAACTAAATAAAGGTATTAACCCCTAAACCCCTGGCCTCCCACATCACTACCACTAACTAAACCTATTAACCCCTAAACCCCTGGCCTCCCACATCACTACCACTAACTAAACCTATTAACCCCTAAACATCCAGCCCCCCACATCGCCATAAACTAAATTAAGCTAATTACCCCTAAACATAACAACCCGCTAACTTTACAATAAAATTACAACAACCCTATCTTAAAATAAATTAAAACTTACCTGTAGAATTAAATTAAACTATATTAAACTATTAATTAACCTACCCTAACTATTATAATAAAATTACATTAAACTACCAATTAAATTAACTATATTACATATTAAAAAAAACTAACCCTACTCAAATTATTTAAATCTACTATTAAAAATTACTAATTTACAACAAAAAAAACCCAATATGTTACAAAATAACAAACACTAAGTTACAAAAAAACAAAACACAGTATCAAAAATAAAAACAAATTACACCTAATCTAATAGCCCTATCAGAATAAAAAAGCCCCTCAAAATAAAAAAACCCTAGCCTACAATAAACTACCAATGGCCCTTAAAAGGGCCTTTTGTGGGGCATTGCCCCAAAGAAATCAGCTCTTTTACCTGTAAAAAAAAAAATACAAACACCCCCAACAATAAAACCCACCCACCACCCAACCAACCAACCCCCCCAAATAAAAACCCTATCTAAAAAACCTAAGCTCCCCATTTCCCTGAATAGGGCATTTGTATGGGCATTGTCCTTAAAAGGGCATTTAGCTCTTTTACATGCCCAGACCCTACTCTAAAAATAAAACCCACCCAAAAACCCCTTAAATAAACCTAACACTAAGCCCTGACGATCCACTTACAGTTTTGAAGTTCCACTTGAAGGATCCATCCGTGCAGCAAGAAGTCTTCATCCGGGTGGCCTCTTCCATCTTCATCTATCTGGCAAAGTCTTCATCCATGTGGCCTCTTTTATCTTCATCCATCCGGCACGGAGCGGGTCCATCCTGAAGACATACGACTAGGTGCTCCCCTTCAATACGGTCTCCGCCGTAAACTGGATCTTGAATGCAAGTGACGTCATCCAAGATGGAGTCCCTTGCATTCCTATTGGCTGAAAGGTTCCTGCTTGGAACAGCCAATAGAATGAGAGCTGCTCAAATCCTATTGGCTGATTGGAACAGCCAATAGGATTTTAGCGGCTCTAATCCTATTGGCTGATTGGAACCTTTCAGCCAATAGGAATGCAAGGGACGCCATCTTGGATGACGTCACTTGCATTCAAGATCCAGTTTACGACGGAGACCTTATTGAAGAGCGGCTCCTCGCCGGATGTCTTCAGGATGGACCCGCTCCTCGCTGGATGGATGGAGATAGAAGAGGCAGTATGGATGAAGACTTCGCCGGCTGGATGAAGATGGAATTTTCAAGCGGAACTTCAAAAACTGTAAGTGGATCTTCAGGGGTTAGTGTTTTTTTATTTTGGAGGGGCTTTTTTATTTTGATAGGGCTATTAGATTACGTTTAATTAGTTTTATTTTTTATACTGTGTTTTTTTTGTAACTTAGTGTTTGTTTGTTTTTGTAACTAAGTGTTTTTTTTTGTAATTTAGTAATTTTTAATAGTAGATTTAAATAATTTGAGTAGGGTTAGTTTTTTTTAATATGTAATATTGTTAATTTAATTGGTAGCTTAATGTAATTTTAGTATAATAGTTAGTGTAGGTTAATTAATAGTTTATTAGTTTATTATAGTTTAATTAAATTCTACAGGTAAGTTTTAATTTATTATAAGATAGGAATGTTGTAATTTTAATGTAAAGTTAGTGGGTTGTCAGGTTTAGGGGTCAATAGCTTAATTTAGTTTATGTGGGAGGCTGGCGGTTTAGGGGTTAATAGGTTTAGTTAGTGGTAGTGATGTGGGAGGCCAAGGGTTTAGGGGTTAATATCTTTATTTAGTTATGGCGGGGGTTCGGGAGTGGCGGAATAGGGGTGAATAGATTTATTTCGTTGCGGTGGGGTCCGGGAGCGGCGGGATTGGGGTTAATAACCTTATTTAGTGGCAGCTGGGTGGGGGCGGCATATTAGGGGTGTTTAGACTCGGGGCTTATGTTAGGGTGTTAGGTGTAAACTTTACTGTTTTTCTACCATAGAAATCAATGGGATATCTGGCAGCATCGAACATCAGCTTTCGCTGCTTTCAGACTCCCATTGATTCCTATGGCATCCGCGGCCTCCAGGGTGGCAGATTGAAAACCAGGTATGCTGGGCCAGGATAGCTACGAGCATACCTGTTAAATATTTGATAACTTTTAAAAAAAGTGTCAAATAGAGCCGGTTTATCATGGCTGTTTGCGCAACGGACATAGCACATGTATTACAATTTGAAAGTAAACACGATCGCTTGAGCGCCATTTAATTAAATGAGCACCGGGATAGGGCAACTTCAGAGCTCTGATTAACTGTTACGCTTGAATAAAATTGTCACAAAACACATCAAAAATACATTTAAAAGTACAGTTACACTCATAATAACACTATCCAAAAAAAAAATATTTTAAAAATTGCATAATAAAGGTATAAGGGCTCAAAGATATGAGGTCTTATATGTTAAAAAGAAAAGGGTTTGCAAAGGGCTTTAAAATACAGATACATACATATACAGTACATGTCTAAATACGTATCTGTATGTATGGATATATGTATACAGGTGTACCTCAGAGATATTGCGAGTTTGGTTCCTGCAATGGTCTGTAATGAAAAACTTTGAATAAGTGCTCGTGAATAATTCTGTATTTCAGAAAGTTAAGATCACAACTGTAGAACTCATTAATTATGTTAAGTTTGTTGCATAAATTAGAATCTAGATACTCAATTTCTAATAAATATCTAATTCTAATCATTTGCATTTAGTATGTGTCTTATTCTTATTCACATACCTTTAATAGTAGGGAAGTTGGATTTACCTCTTACTAAGGTGTGTTTAAGATAGAGAGTACAAAATAAGTAGGTAGTAAACAGAGTAAAGAATTGTGTATACACAAATTGGGAGAGAAAGTAAATGAGAGAGATAATATGCACGGTGTAAGGTTGGATAAAGTAATAGAGCGTACCGGTATCTAAACATAAAACAGAAGAACGAAATTCCGTTCCAGAGAGTTTGGCAGTTAGAGATCAGCTGGAGAGCATGTCTTTGCTTCGTTGTGAGGAACAGCTGAGAAGTGTGTGTCGAAAGGCAGAAGAGAATAGCGCAGCAGTGATGACATCACCAAGATGAGAAGGGAACTGACAGCTTGCTATGGAGGTGGGAGAAACGGCTTGGAGGAATCCTGGAAGGAGGAAAGTGAAAGCAGACCTCTCAACAGAAGCTGAATCAATACCAAGCAAGGAACTATTCCAGCTACTTCCTTTTATTGAGGAAGAAGTGAAAAAGGATACAACTTCTTAAAGGCACAGAAGGTAACGATATTACAGTTCCAGACCACCACACTAAAGTGAATATAGCGATAAAGTGAGTCACACTCATTTTTCCCCCCAGTGCATATAAAAGTTATATTTACTCTATACGGTAGTCTATTAAGTGTGCAATAGCATTATTTCTAAAAAAAAAACCCAATATACACACCTTCATTAAAAATGCTAACCAGTATCTGATCCTTCAGCAAGTGTAATCTTTTTTGCTGGTGATGTAGGTGTGTGTATATTTGTGTATTCATATGTATTAATGTGTTTATTTGTGTATATATGCTGGAAAAATGGCACAGATAGATTTACTCAACACAAGGTTGTCACAAACTTTCAAATGGTAAAAAGAGCAATATCTGCGAATCAGCCATAACAAGTGGCTGGTATTGCTACCGCGAGCTTCAGGCAGTTTTGGGGCTTTAAAGTGCCTTTACATTTAAAGTGGCTTTAAAGTGCCTTTACACTGTGGTCTATGGGGATTGTGTGTTCCCATAGACCGCAATGTAAATGTACTGTATGTATATATATATATATATATATAAATGCTGCCCATCGCTGCGTGAAGGAGGTAATTAGAACAAGGCATCAGAATGAGGCTAAATAGAACGAAGCATCAGAACAAGTATAAAGGAGGTAAGTAGAATGAGGCATCAGAATGAGGCTCCCAAAGGAGCATATGGAAGCACACTCTTGTGTGATTAACTTGTAATACCAGTGCATATTATCGTGCGCTTGTGTTACAAAGTGGAGCACTAATATTGCTTGCATGCAAGCGATGTTTAGCGCTTCACTTGTAATCTGGCCCTAAGTATTTTTAAATAGATCTTCATATATATATATATATATATATATATATATATATATATATATATATGAAGATCTTTTTAAAAATACACACATATATATATATATATATATATATTTATGAATAAATAGAACATATTATTCTATGAGTAGAAAATTGGAATGTTTTTTACTGTGTATTTAATGTAAATATTTTCATTCCAATCTTCTTCAAACAGTAGAAATGTTTCTTTGTATTTTTAGATATGTATTTCTATATATATTGAGAGAGAGAGAGAAAGAGAGAAAAAGTTAACGCAGTCGCAATATCAGAAGTCCTGAAGTTAGTGCGGATACGGTTTTGCTCTCATGCTTTTAACGTGTAATATGAGCGCTATCCCGCCCGCATTTGTAGTCTAAAAGTCATTTAAAATGGTATGCTTTATCTGAGTCATTAAATAAAAATGTAAAGTATCTGTCCGGGTAGCTGTCATGGCTGGAGCAATATTAGTTACAGCAAGAAAGATACTGTATTTCCAAAGAATATCAGTTGATTTCCTTTGCATCCACCTTAAAATATACCAGGAATTTATTTAGCATCTTATGCTGCATAAACTACTTTTACATTGGAGACTCTTGTTGTTTTCTCATCCATGCTGGATAGGCCTTGACACCCCCCCCCCCCAGTAAATGGGGTAAGCAGCAATGTTAAATTGCTCCTTGCTCTTCAAAGAACACATGCTCATGAGATTTGAAAGATATTTGTGAAATAAGTGGAACCTTATTTTACAACCCATTTAAGGTTGGAGATTGACTTAGACTACCCTTCATAAAAACTATGGATGAACTCGATAGGTGGGAAGAAACAGTACGAAGCCTCCTGAAAAGCCATTTTAGTGAGCTAGCAATGTGGCTGCATCTAATTGTTATGAATATCTCGCCATCATATTCAGGTACAGAGGTCATTACTCAGAAAACTTGCCACCGGGTCTGCTGTGCTGAGGGGTTGCAAGAAAATGCTTGGCCTTCCAGAGATCCAGCTAAATTTGAGTTCCCAATGGATGCCCCGCTGCAGCATCGAACCCCTTCAGCGCAACATAGTGCAGGAAGACAGATCTACAAAGAAACCCCATTATGTCTACTGTCGTAATTAGACCACAAAATGTGGTTGGGGAAGCTCCACATCAGGTCAAAAAAGTTGTTGTCTTTACATTCTTGTTGGTAAATATAACTATTTGTTCAGGGGTCACACGAAAGCCGACACAGTCGCTATCCCTGGATTTCACTTTCAACTGGCTTGCGAAATGAAATAACAATCGGAAAACAAGTTCCAGGACCTGGAGCTTAGATTTTAGCGTTGTATGCAATAGCAGGAGAAGCTGGCTCCTGCTGAGAATTTCTGCAAAAATTAGGCTGACATTGGAAATCCATGGTTATTATAGTGTTTACAGATTTATGGGGGTTTAAGTCAGTGCCTCTTAGTATTTTGCTTTCTCATTTTCTGTAATGGATATATTAAAGCACTATACTACATTTATCATTGCTGTCAGGTTGTGTGCGGCCGAGGCAACAAGACTCCTTTATATTTGAGAATGGTAGAGTTTACCCTTTTTCGCTTTGTCATTTATTTAGTACTCAAAAGCTTTGCATTATTATTTCTTAATTTTATGGCTTTATTCCCAGCTGACTTTAGATACTGTTCCTTTACTGTCCACTGGCCTGTTTAATTATAACTATAATGTAAGGTATAAGATAACACATATAAGAAAAAAGGTTCATACATTTGATGTATAAATATAGTTTTGTCTTATAATCTTTGAGATATAACTTGTTATTGAGCTATTACTATTTCCTCTTTGAAATATATCTTTGATGTTCATAAATGGATTTAAACTGTTATGTATCTAATATTTTTGGGCCCATGAGTGGTCCTGAGTCAAACTAGATTTCCCCATCTAACATTTTAAATATACACAGGTCCAAGAGTGGCCTTCTGATTATTAGGGGGACTTTATATATTAAAATGGAGGTTCCTGTTGTAATAGCCTATTTGTTTTTAGATGTATATGTCACAATGTTATTGTCAATACTTTATTCTGACAACCATCTTTATAACAGTTCTTCTTACATAATAGCAAATGTCCCCTGTAATATTGTGTTAACAACATCAATAATAAAATAAAAATGTTTGGGTATATGCATTTAACCAGCTGGTAATAGTGACAAGCCATAAGGAAACTATAACATTTTAATGATACACACATAGATTATTGCTGTTGAATAGAAGAAGATGTGAACAGTGATATGGCTTAAAAAAATAACAAAAAACATGCTTTACTCCTTTTTTTAAAACAACTCCATTTTAGTGGCTCACATGAAATATAGTCCTTTGATATTTCATCTGGAACCATCTAAATTAGAGTTTTTTTAAACTTGTTTATTTCAGGAACAGAATATTAAGATTTGAAAATACATTTCAAATGTATTCACACAAGAAGTCACAACATTTTTTGTTTGCATATTCATGATTACCTACCCATCCGATTCTCTTGTTTATATCTTGCCTTGCATACTTGTTCTAATGGGAAAAAAAATGCTCACACCAATGCAGCATGTCCACTATACTTTAAATGTAGTGTTATTTCAGGCTTTGTGCTAACAGATGTTAGTTATAGAGAAACATACATGCCTCATTTTTTAATTGACTAATATGTATATTCTAAGTTCTCTGAGGTCCTGATACCACACTTCATTTTAATTAAGCTGTACAAGGATGTTAGAGAAGAATTACTTTGCATTGTAAATAATTGCCAAGACTTACACATCTCAGCAATTTAGACTTTTTTTTTATTCTATATTTTCATTGCAAATTCAAATTTTAGTTCCTCAATATTCAGGAAATAGCATTTCTATTATATATGCTGCTAAACAGACTTCAGCTACACCAGCACTTTTATTTTCTTGTTACAGTTTAATTGTTTTGATAAATATAGTGATTAGAACATGAGAAATGTATAGCATATTTTATTACTACAGCCAATATATGTAAATATTAAATAAAAAGCTGTGAAAGGGATTCTAACATTTAAATGGGCATAGCTACGCCAATATCTGAATAGCATATATATATGCTTCATAAATAAAGTATAATAATAATAATATATATATATATATGTATATATATATATATATATATATATATATATATATATATATATATATATATATATATATATATACTATTCAGATATTGGAGTAGCTATGCCCATTTAAATGTTAGAATCACTTTCACAGCTTGTTATTTATGAATATATATCAAAATAACAGGAGTATTGCATGGAGCAATGATACTTTTTTATATATATATCAAAATAACAAGAGTATTGCATTGAGCAATGATACGTTTTTATTGAACTAACTATACATTTATAAGTTGACAAGCTTTCGTAAAAATGTCCTCCTTTTTCAAGTCTGAAGCAATACTGACCGATTTGATGAAATTTACAGATTATATCTAAAAAAACAGGGGAAAAAGACAGAAAGTGTTACAGAGGTCTAATTGCAGGGGGAGGAGGGGCTGTCATAAAAATCATGAGGGGGGTTAAGGAGACATAGAGTGTCCAGTGAAGGATAACAGACAGGGAAAATATATGGTTATACAAAGAGCATATTCTGACATAAAGTTATACTGTATCCCACAAAAGTGAGTGCACCCCTCACATTTTTGTAAATCTTTTATTATATCTTTTCATGTGGCAACACTGAAGAAATGACACTTTACCACAATGTAAAGTAGTGAGTGTACAGCCTGTATAACAGTGCAAATTTGGAGTCTCCTCAAAATAACTCTACACACAGCCATTTATGTCTAAACCCTTGGCAACAAAAGTGAGTACACCCCTAAGTGTAAATGTCCAAATTGAGCCCAAAGTGTCAATATTTTGTGTTGCCACCATTATTTTCCAGCACTGCCTTAACCCTCTTGGACATGGAGTTCACCTGAGCTTCCCAGGTTGCCACTGGAGTCCTCTTCCTCTCCTCCATGACGACATCACAGAGTTGGTAGATGCTAGAGACCTTTTGCTCCCCAACCTTCTATTTGGGGATGCCCCACAGATGCTCAATAGGGTTTAGGTCTGGAGACTTGCTTGGCCAGTCCATCACCTCCTTTAACCTCAGCTTCTTTAGCAATGCAGTGGTCATCTTGGAGGTGTGTTTGGGGTTGTTATCATGTTGGAATTTTGCCCTGCGGCCCAGTCTCCAAAGAGAGGGGATCATGCTCTGCTTTAGTATGTCATAGTATATATTGACATTCATGGTTTTCTCAATGAACTGTAGCTCCCCAGTGCCAGAAGCACTCATGCAGGCCCAGACCATGACACTCCCACCACTGTACTGTAGGCAAGAAACACTTTTCTTTGTACTCCTCACTTGTTTGCCGCCACACACGCTTGACACCATCTGAACTAAATAAGTTTATGTTGGTCTCATCGGAACACAGGACCTGGTTCCAGTAATCCATGTCCTTAGTCTGCTTTTCTTCAGCAAACTGCGGGATTTCTTGTGCATCATCTTTAATAGTATATAGACCAAAAAATTGTTATTAATTAAAGAACATTTTTTTTGTGTATATTGATGCTAATTATATAATTCTTTAGTACTACTATTATTTAATTTCTCTATTTTTATTTTTAAAATATATAATTAGTAGACAAGTACCTAATTATTTGTAATGGATAGTAATCCCACACCTCATGTTCCTCCAAAAACCATCAGCAGTGACACAGTAACCAGTGCCACCACATGTGTGCCGCCATTGTCTGTGTCAAATCTATCCACATCCTCATTGCCAGGCACAGACATTTGTCATCCAGCCTCCACACGTCAAACAACATTTAGGTGTCACAAGAGACGTGATACAAAGGAGAGGCAAATGAAGCAGCAGGAACGGCTGCCCTATCCTGTTTCTGTGCCTCAAGTAAAGTTAATGGGCTCAAGCAGAGCTAGCAGTAGCCAAAGCACTGGTAGATTCACTAACAGTATTACTAGTAGCTATCTGAGCCCACCCTCTAAATGGCAAAGGTCTGGGAGTCAAAATTTAAGTTCACAATCCTCTAGAAGGGTTGATAGGTCCTCCTCTGAGACCAGGAAGCAGTCAGCATTTCGTCAGCATCTTGATTTTCAGGATCTTGCCCCCAAAACAACATGTACAATCACTAGTGCCAGTTGTGTCACCACCTCCGCTATGGCCAGTTCTAGTACCATGTTGCCAACTAACATGTTTTACAGTAGAGGCCAGGCAGTACCAACGCAGGCTTTTTCCAAATGTGAAGTATTGGAGTATGAGGAAAAATAATTCTCATGCTCATACTACCACCACCAAGACTGCTGCTGCCAGTGCCAACATTACTGATAGCCCATCTGCTATTTATATAAGTGTATAGGGCACCAGTAGTCACCAGGGAGTAGAGAGATCCCCAACATATGCTACTGGTGATAAATCCACCTTAACTAACATCGAATATGTTGAATCAGTGTCATCTTATAATTTCGAACCAGATGATCATACTCACTATTCCCCTGCCCATAATTCACCTGATTCTATAATTTTGTATTCCTCTCTGTCTCAAACATCATCACCACTAGTGTCACTGAGCTCTCCAATAGCTCGTATTGAGTCTCCCAGCCAGATTGTAGTTAGTGCACCCGCCACTACTGGTAGGCCACTAACCTCCTCCATTCCCACCATCCCTGCAATGTTTAGGCCTCCTCCTGTTATGTCACAGAGAGAAGGCCATGATATAACAAAAACAAAAGAAGTTGCTACAGCATGTGCGTCAGAAGAAACTGTCACAAAAGATTCTACCTGCACAGTGGCAAAGGTATCTGTTGCGCACAAGTGTGGGAGCATTTTGAGGCTATCGTGATGGCCACCGAGCCAGATGCAAATTGTGTTGGAAGGAAGCTAGCCGGGGGAGAGTGTTGGGGCATCTCATCAATTCAGGGATAAACCAACACATCCGCACCCACCACAAGCCAGTGGTATTAAGGGAAGAAAGTGGTGTGCCTCATCCATTCAGCACTACTAGGGAACTACTAGTAGTAGTGTCACAGTCACCACCAATGGGAATAACAAGGGGCAGGGTGATCATGCCTTATCTGGTGCAGCTGCTCCGAGTGTCAGCCAACATCACATGAAATCCACCCACCGCACGATAGAGCATTTTGGTTGATTTCATTCCAGTAGGATGTCAAGACAGCAGGTGCAATAAATGACATGCCTCATTGCTCAGCTTATAGCCGTTGGAGGGCCTCCTTTAAATATGGTGGAAGGGGACCCCTTTAAACAACTTATGGAGGCTGTTGCACCCCATTATAAAGTTCCAGCTCGTACCACTTTTAGTGGATTTGTAATTCCCTCACTTTAACGGTCATGCATTATTGTTTTCAAGGAGGAGCTGGGAAAGGCTGCTGGACAGTCAGGGTACTTCCCCACTGACCTGTGGAGTGCTCTTAGTGGCCAACATGCCTTCCTGTCTTTGACGGCACATTGATGGCTGCCAAATGTGTTCTGGGGCAAAAACCTCAAACAAAGTGGCTGGTGCAGTAGCCAAGGGGTACCGCTCCTTTCTCCTGCATACTGAGGTGATGGATCATCAGCACATCTCACAGAACATCCTACATGCACTGAATAATATAGTGGCTCAGTAGGTGAGAGAGCAGACAGAGACAAAAGCACAAATGGGTTTTGTGGTCACCAATGGGGCAGTCAATATGTTAAAGGCACTTCAGAAGGGTGGGTTTGTGGATATACATTGTTCGGCGCATGTACTGCATCTGGTTGTTAAGGCTGCCCTCGATCATGACACTGGAAGGTTGGCAACACTTCTTGAGTGTTGCCAATAAATAGCTGGCCACTTCCATCATAGTGTAAAAGATAGCCATCTCCTTAGGCAGGAACAGAGAAATTGTGGCCTTGCAGAGCACCGTCTCAAACAAGATGTCAGTACTAGATGAAACTCCACATTAGATATGTTGGAGAGTATATTAGAACAGCAAAAGGTAATCCATGCAATGGCATACAAACATTCCATTGGCATTAACAGACCACTGGGCAAGGATGACTAGGCCATGATTGAACAGTTAGTGGCAGTCCTCACACCTTTTAGGTCAGTGACAGAAAATTTAAGCCAAGAGCACGCTAACCTGGAACAAGTCATTCCCCTCTTCACCCACCTCTCAAACCTATTAGATGATGTCCTTTACAATAGCGAAGTATTGCCTGGTGGTAATCTTCTTGTTAATGTTGCTGTCCTTCTAAGGAGGCTGAAGGAGCAACTGACTCGGCGCGTAAAACAGTGCATCGACATTAGCCCTCACTTCATGCTAGCCACAGTTTGTGATCCTAGAGTAAAGATAGCACTCTGCACAAATAGTTTGACCACATGGAGGGACAGATTGATACAGAAGGTGTGTGATAGACAAAAAAAATGTCCTTACCTGTAGAGGCAGATGAAGAGATGTCGGAGTCTGATAGTGATACTCTGTCACCTAAAACCAAAATGCCTAGCACTGCTGCTCGTGTTTGGCCCACCACAGCAGCTACTTTTTGGGCTGGTACATTGGGAATATTGGTTGGAGACATTAGAGAACCCCTGATGAAAGAAAGAAATGCTACAGACATGGTTAAGCTTTACCTATCTCAACCTCCCCTGCCCCCCAGTACAGATTTCTTGATATTTTGGGATGAAAAGAGGTTTTTGTGACCTGTCCTATCTCTGGTAGCCCAGGAGCTATTTTCCTGTCCCCCAACCACCGTCCACAGTGAACGTGTATTTTCAATCACATGGAATACACTTTCTCCTCATCATTCACAGTTGTCCCTCCAGCTCATGGAGCAGATGACATTTTTAAAAATAAAGCTGGGTTACCCAGCTCTCAGCTTTGATTCCGACTAAAAATATTCCTAAATCTTCTGCTGACCCACTTGCTCAGTGTGCCTGATTGTGTAATTTCATGACAAATCATCATGGCTCCCAAACCAAAAGATCTCTTATTTTGATGACATTTTGTAGTTAGCTAGAGGACATCAATCAAGTAACTTCCTATTACAGCAGGGTAGCAAAAAATTAATACAAAAATTGAAATAATTTAAATATAAAAGCTAAGGCCCAAAAATATCACTATTTTGATTCATATTTGTAATTTGAAGGTAACATCATGTGACCTTCAGCCTTAAATATTTAAGAATAAACATTGAAATGTTATGTGATGATTTGTCATTGAATGCTCATCAAAAAGTCCTTTCTATTTCACAGCTATTTTACTGCACAAGAGTAAGATGGTTGATGTTATTATAGTTTCCACTTTTGAATGACTTTCTTATTATTTTTTTTTATATATTTTTAATATATGTTAATTTACCCTAAACAAGCTTGCTCAAGCATTTTTATTTAGTTATACAATTTTTTTTCAATCTTTTAGAATTAAAAAGTGTGAACATTAATCAAAATTTTACAATTGTATTTTTTCCTATTAAAAAAAAAAATTTGCAAAGTTTCTGTGGTTAAGCATTGTCACACATTAGGTACAGTTAGAGCTAAGACACTAAACATTTTTTTTTTGTTAGTGGGAGTATGGGAGACTGTTATCCAAACTGAATGGCTTAATTTTTTATTTAAAATCTTAGAATTACAATTATAAATAATAATTTTTGGCACTAATATCAAATATTAGTGCTACAAATATAGATTTAACAAGCAGCCTGCTGCTACCATTCGCAAAACAATCCAGTTAATCTCTAGGACACAGTGTTGTCATTCTGGAAGTCCGCTCGTCCTCATAAGAAGAAATAAAGAAAATAATATAAATGCTTTGCCCAGAGGCACAAACAAGTGAGTTACTTGTAAATTGACCACTTAATCCACATTCCATCATTTTTTCCATTTTTTAATATATTACTCTCTTGTTTCTTTCTCTATTTTTTTAAAAGATTACTAAAGAAACACTGGAGACTGTACGTTGAGGAAGAAGGAGGCAGACCATCAAAAAGAGGATGTTACAAGAAGTTCATGGGTAAGTAGTATCAATACAATACTTACACATAATTTTTTTTTTAAAAAAGGTCATGGAGTACAGCTCATATGTGTCTAAAGAAGGTTTAAACTTTAAATTGAAACCTCAGTAAAATAATAAGTATCAGAGTAAGTAATTTACCCATCATTAGATAATTACAAATGCATTATAAACTGAAGTTTAAAAAGGCAATAAAACATATGGTAGATCCATGTCTATAAGGGTTATCATTAGCAATTAGAATTGCTAAAGACAAGGAAAGAGGTGCCACATGTGTGAATCAGTATCTCACTAGTTGATATGATGTGACAAACACAGGGTACTCACAAGGTGTAAAGGCACCCACTTGTGCCAATGGAGACAGGCTGGTTTTAACAGCAGACCAGCTAGCTGGGACCAGGCAAGATCCTGGAATCACAGGCTAAGATGACCTCTGATATCAGGCTGGATGCAGGTGCAGCTTGAAACCCAGAGTAGCAATCAAAACGGTAGAGAAGAGGCTATATCAAACCTCCTAAGGTAGCGTAGATGACAGTATGTACAAGGCACAAAGAGCTATTGATAAAACTTCTCAAATTTAATAAAATAAAAACAAGTTATAAACAGCTCATGCTCAATATGTACATACAGTAGGTATGCAATGCGTTTCACAGCTAGCACCGTTTCATAAGGCATAAGTACATGATATGTGTTTGACCCTTATATAGGGCTACGCTACCTAAGGCAAAATGAACTCACCTCTCCCCCCTACAATTAGTATAAACAAAAATCAGAATACCCTTTGTCTCATTAGTAGTTAGTTGTCACACCTGTGTATTGGGGGTTGTACCTAATCAAAACAACAACATCATCATGTTAAAGATCTGAATTAAAACCAATGATGCCACAGGATTATAATAAAGAGTGACAGTTTTTTCTATAATAACTAAATGAGATCGTACAAACGCCAGCCCAATATTATATGACCGTTATTATTATTACTTGAAATAGAATAAGTATATTAAGTGGCATCTTGATTCTTACCTCTATTTTGATTAGACAATTTCCAGTATAATACAAAACTTTGAAACTGGACATGATACATGTGCGTGCACTGTTTGCAAACAATGCTCATCCCCTGACCTGATTATTGAAAAAAAAAAAAGGTTGTTGAAACATTTGACAGCTTTATTTGAACTATTAGAAAGAGGGCTGCCAAAATCTAATAACATATACAGTATATATATATATATATATATATATATATATATATATATATATATATATATATATATATATATAATATATATATATATATATATATATTATAATTATAATTATATATATATATTTATATATATATATATATATATTAAATACAAAAATTTAGCACAAAAACAAAGTAAGAGCTGTTGCAACTTTCATGGCACTGATTTCCAGACATGAGGTACATAGAGGGGGGGGGGGGGGACATAAAAATAACTATTAATATAAAACTTAGATTCATGTATTATGCAATGGAGCATTATGCTGACGTTGACGACAACCTCTTGGTCGCTAATACATTTTCTAGAAGTAGCTCCTCCGTCCTGCTATACGGATGGTGTGTTGCCTGTTCTGTTGGCTGGTCTGCTGGTTGCTGTAGAGGCGGTGGATTCTGCGGGATCTGCTCATGCTGCTCCTCCACAATGGGGACATAATCTGTGCCAGATGGTTGGACAACGCAATCTGTTGATGGTGAGAAGCTTGCTTGATAAATATTTTCTACATTATCACTTTCCGCTATATAAATGACTGGTGAATGAAGTTCACTGGCATGGCTTCCCTCTGCAGACATGCCTAGTTGATCTGAAATAGATGAAACAGTAAACAAATATTATTTTGTTTTATGCAAATAAATGGATTTGTGGACATCTTGTACAGACAGAGAAAGAGTCTCTGTAAAAGTTTTATTTACTCAGAAATAAAAGACTGCAAAAGTCCATCTACAAGATGTTATTCATTAGTCTCAATTATATTTGAATATCCAGGATGGCCATATTTTAGTTTTGTCTATCATATCTAATTCTACTCTATCCCTCCTGGAAGCAGGTACCGAAAAAAATTATGACACAATTATAAATAATTTGCAAATAAAATGTATATTTGTCTTACATTTTTTTAGGAAATATTGTATAATGTTTTCTATAGTAAAGCCTATGTGCACTAAAATGTACAATCAATGATTGGGTGTCCTGTTTGTTTATATCTGCAGTTTGTCATAACTTATGTGGAGGAGTAGTGGACAAATCTCTACTTCAAGAGGCTGCCACTGGTGGGATACGAGTTGCTTTTAAAGATAGAATAAAATCAGCACAAGACAAGGTATACAAAATTATACATAAGTTTGCGGAATGACATCAATATTTATTTATAATGCAAAAACAATTGGGTAAAAAGAAAGTTAAAGCATATTGTCCTTCATCATAATGGTTGATTTTTCATCCACATAAATATTTTTTATTAACATGAGTTCTATTTCAAGGATTAACACAACACTCAAAATAATATGTATGAAATATCAAACAAGGGGATTGAAGGACTAGATAATTTTTCTTTATTTTACACAATTGTTGTTTCCAATATTTATTTATGTTAACGTTTTGATTTTTTGTGAAAATTTGGATAAATCTATTGATTATAGTATTAACTGTAATATTCTGAATATGTTGTACAACATTATAATTTGATTCCATAATTAAAGAGTCTATTCACAAAATAGTGCATTAAGGTCCATGTGAATATGAGAGAAATGCTAAATCTTGAATACATTTTATCAAATTTAAAAACAAATTGGTTTTGAAAGTTTTTAAAAGTGGGACGACTTTAGAATAGATGTTGCACAGGCAGCCCATGTATACTATAATACATGACATGTTATTTTATCATGTGCATTAGCAAATCTTAATTCTACCAATTTCATAACCTACTGATGTCACCTCCTAAGGGTTTTTATTCATAAGTTAATTAGTCTATACTCTTTTGCATAATAACCAGTTTTGCTAATAAAGCAATTAAAAAATAAATAAATTATAATTTCATAAAAAGCTCCATGGTGTGCCATACATTGGCTGAGAATGGTCAGCTGATAGTCTCAGCAAGTGGATCCATGGCAGAATCATCATCAGGCTGCTGCAAATCAGTATAAGTAAATCGTACTCCAAGGGATAATTAACCCAATATTTTACTTTCACTATTTAAAGAGTTATAAATTTTAAGCAACTTTATAAATCTCTAGTCCTATCATAAGATTTGTTTGGGTCTCTTGTTATAGTAATTTTAAGCAAGCATTATTGCGCTATGCGTGGTTTTGAAACACAAACAAAACAGCCGGGTAACAAGCTTACTTAAATGCTTTGTAAAATAAATATACTAAGAGAACAAAGACAAATTTAGGAGTAAATTAGAAAGTAGCATAATTTGCTGCTCTAGCTGAATCATGAAATAAATCATTAAAGCAAAAATGTATGTTCGCTATCCCTTTAAGTACAACACGTGATCTTGATCCCTTTAAGTACAACACGTGATCTTGATCCCTTTAAGTACAACACGTGATCTTGATCCCTTTAAGTACAACACGTGACCATGGAAAATTGGCAATAAACAGGTAACAGGGATAGACAGTTTGGACCATTACCAAAGAACTGGGACAGGATACTATTTGCTTGTCATACTCTGGGAGTAAACCTTTACTGATCAATAGATGATTATTTTTACACATATGTTTTTATTACTATTTAGGTACTTACCAGAACTAGGCTGAGGCGTGCGTGAGGCTGATCCCCCTGCAGATTTTTTTGGGTAATCTGGAAAACATCAAGGTGAAGAGACAGGTAAGTCTAACACGTGTATTAGTGAAGAATAGTTAGGAGTGATGAATGAATAGTGATTTCAAACAACCATATCCAGGGTAGTGAAATATATATATATATATATATATATATATATATATATATATATAATATATTGTCCGCCGCCCAAAATAGGCATTTACATGCGGCGCGGATCAAATTTACTATTTTAATTTATCCAAGTCACATTACAGCCAAAATAAAAAATGATGGGCACAGCATGTGAAGCTCAGGTAGGGAAAGGGAAAATAAAGGTCAAACGAAGAAGAAATATGTAATAAAAAAAAGAAAGAAAGGGCTTTGGGAGGGACAGAGAAGAGAGGGGACATTAGGAGAAAGGATATAGGGGAACAAAAAAGGAAGGGGCATAAGGGGACTGAGGGGAACACGAAAGAAAGGCAATGGTGATGGAGAGAGAGGATATATAAATATAAAGAGAGGGAGTTGGATTCTGTCATATATAAGTATGCCAGATGAATGCATCTTCCATCTTTCACATACATAACTAACATACACAAGGAATCTATGTGGATGTTGGTAGTTGAGTTATGAAATATGTGCATGTTAACTATCGGCTAGATTTAGAGTTCTGCAGCCAAAGGGGTGCGTTAGCTATGCGTGTATTTTTCCCCCCGCACCTTTTAAATAACGCTGGTATTTAGAGTTCAGAGAAGGGCTGCGTTAGGCTCCAAAAAGGGAGCGTACAGGCATATTTACCGCCACTGCAACTCTAAATATCAGCGGTGCTTACGGACGCGGCCAGCTTCAAAAACCTGCTCGTGCACGATTCCCCCATAGGAAACAATCGGGCCGTTTGAGCTGAAAAAAGCCTAACACCTGCAATAAAGCAGCGTTCAGCTCCTAACGCAGCCCCATTGTTTCCTATGGGGAATCACTCCCTAAGTCTGCACCTAACACCGTAACATGTACCCGAGTCTAAACACCCCTAACCTTACACTTATTAACCCCTAATCTGCCGCCCCCGCTATCGCTGACCCCTGCATATTATTATTAACTCCTAATCTGCCGCTCCGTACACCGTCGCAACCTACATTATCACTATGAACCCCTAATCTGCTGCCCCTAAACCCCACCGACCCATATATTATATTTATTACCCCCTAATCTGCCCCCCCAACGTCACCACTACCTACCTACAATTATTAACCCCTAATCTGCCTACCGGACCTCACCGCTACTCTAATAAATGTATTCTCTTCTCTTATATCTACTCACTCCACAAACCCTAAACGTCTCTTCTCCATTTTCAACTCTCTCCTTTACCCACCTTCACCACCCCCTTCATCTGCCTTTAGTGCTCAAGACCTGGAAGACTACTTTTTCAACAAAACAATTACCATCCAAAGTAATATCCCAACACAAGTCTGCAAGCTTCCATCTCCGCCCCCGGCAACCCCCTCCACCACTCACAGCACCTTCCCCCCTACCTCTGAGAATGAAGTGAGTTCCCTATTGTCTTCCTCACACCTCACTACCTGCCCACTTGACCCTATCCCTTCACATCTAATACCGTCTCTGTCTTCTACCCTCACTCCAGCTCTTACTCACATATTTAACCTATCCCTTACTACCGGTTCATTCCCATCTTCCTTCAAACATGCAAAGGTCACCCCATCCTCAAAAAACCCTCCCTCGACCCCAATTCTCCTGCAAACTACCGCCCCATATCACTGCTTCCGCTAGCTTCAAAAGTCCTGGAAAAACTAGTCTTCGATCGCTTAACCCACTTCTTGTCCTCCAACTCACTGCTTGACCCCTTGCAATCTGGCTTCCGTTCCCAACACTCAACTGAGACTGCCATCACCAAAGTTACTAATGATCTTCTTTCTGCTAAAAAAATGGCCACTACTCAATACTTATCTTACTTGATCTGTCTGCTGCCTTTGACACAGTTGACCATCCCCTTCTCCTATGGACTCTCAGCTCCTTTGGGCTCTCTGACACTGCCCTTTCCTGGATCCACTCTTATCTCTCTAAGAGATCCTTTTCTGTCTCCTTTGCTGGTGGCGACTCCTCTCCATTGCCTCTGTCTGTTGGAGTACCTCAAGGCTCGGTTCTGGGTCCCCTACTCTTCTCTATTTATACATCCTCACTGGGAAAACTTATCAGTAGCTATGGCTTCAACTACCACCTCTATGCTGATGATACCCAGATCAACCTATCCGCCCCTTCACTCTCTCCTTCTGTTCTTGCTCACATCGGTGTCTGCTTATCTGGCATTTCTTCTTGGATGGCCTTTCACCACCTAAAAATCAATATGTCCAAGACTGAGCTCCTTCTAATCCCCCCCTCTAATTCTACCCCGGTTCCTAACTTTTCAATCACTGTTGGTGATACCACTATCTCCCCATCACCCCAAGTCCGTGTCCTAGGAGTTACACTTGACTCCAATCTGTCCTTCATTTCCCACATCCAATTGCTCTCTTCCTCCTGTCGCAACCATCTACGCAATATCTCCAAAATCCGTCCATTTCTGAGCGCTGAAACTACTAAACAGCTAATCCACTCCCTGGTAATCTCCCGACTCGACTACTGTAAAAACCTACTAACTGGCCTCCCTCTCTCCCGCCTCTCCCCTCTTCAATCCATCCTAAATGCCTCTGCTAGGCTAATCCACCTCTCCCGATGCTCTGTATCTGCTGCACCTCTCTGCGAGTCCCTTCACTGGCTACCCATCCACAGCAGAATTAAATTCAAAATTCTCATCCTGACCTACAAAGCCCTTACCAACGTAGCCCCCCCCCCCCCTACCTGTCTTCACTCATCAAGAAATATACTCCAGCCCGCCCCCTAAGATCCAACAATGACCTGCTCCTTGCATCTTCTACCATCACCTCCTCCCATGCCAGGCTACAGGACTTCTCTCGTGCAGCACCAACCATCTGGAATGCACTTCCAAGAGCTGTTAGACTTTCCCCTAACCTTTCCTCCTTTAAATGCTCCCTAAAGACCTTTCTGTTCTTAGAAGCCTATCTCTAAATCAGTAAAAAATGAATTCTACCTGCCTAACTGCTGCCCCATCTAACTCCACACTAACATCATTCTCACCTTTGCAGTCCCCACCTCCTGTTTCTCACCCTCCTACCATCTAGATTGTAAGTTCCCACGGGAACAGGGCTCTCAAATCCCCCTGTATTTGTTTTGTTAAACTTTGGTGTCTTCTATATTGTATTGAACTGTACTTTTATCTTTGTACCCATGGACAACGCTGCGGAATCTGTTGGCGCTTTATAAATAAAGAATAATAATAATAATAATAAAAGCTAAGTCTAACCCTAACACCTCCCTAAGTAAAATATAATTTTTATCTAACGAAATAAAATAAATCTTATTAAATAAATTATTCCTATTTAAAGCTAAATATTTACCTGTAAAATAAACCCTAATATAGCTACAATATAAATAATAATTATATTGTAGCTATTTTAGGATTAATATTTATTTTACAGGCAACTTTGTATTTATTTTAACCAGGTACAATAGCTATTAAATAGTTAATAACTATTTAATAGTTACCTAGTTAAAATAATTACAAAATTACCTGTAAAATTAATCCTAACCTAAGTTACAATTAAAACTAACACTACACTATCATTAAATAAATTACATACACATACCTACAAATAAATACAAATAAATACACTAACTAAAGTACAAAAATAAAAAAAGAACTGTTACAAAAAATAAAAAAATAATTTACAAACATTATTAAAAAATTACAACAATTTTAAGCTAATTACACCTACTCAAAGCCCCCTAATAAAATAACAAAGCCCCCCAAAATAAAAAATGCCCTACCCTATTCTAAAATAAAAAATGAAAAGCTCTTTTACCTTACCAGCCCTTAAAAGGGCCTTTTGCGGGGCATGCCCCAAAGAATTCTGCTCTTTTGCCTGTAAAAAAACCCATACAATACCCCCCCAACATTACAACCCACCACCCACATACCCCTAATCTAACCCAAACCCCCCTTAAATAAACCAAACACTAAGCCCCTGAAGATCTTCCTACCTTATCTTCACCACGCCGGGTATCACCGATCCGTCCAGAAGGGGTCCAAAGTCTTCCTCCTATCCGGCAAGAAGAGGACATCCGGACCGGCAAACTTCTTCATCCAAGCGGGGGCTGAAGAGGTCCATCATCTGGCTGAAGTCTTCATCCAAGCTGGGGCTGAAGAGGTCCATCACCCGGCTGAAGTCTTCTATCAAGCGGCATCTTCAATCTTCTTTCTTCCGGCTCCATCTTCATCCCGCCGACGCGGAACATCCTTCCTCCACGACGAACTCCCGACGAATGAAGGTTCCTTTAAGGGACATCATCCAAGATCTATCAGCCAATCGGAATTAAGGTAGGAAAATTCTGATTGGCTGATTGAATCATCCAATCAGATTCAAGTTCAATCAGCCAATCAGATTGAGCTCGCATTCTATTGGCTGATCGGAACAGCCAATAGAATGCAAGCTCAATCTGATTGGCTTATCCAATCAGCCAATCGGATTGAACTTGAATCTGATTGGATGATTCAATCAGCCAATCAGAATTTTCCTACCTTAATTCCGATTAGCTGATAGAATCTTATCAGCCAATCGGAATTCGATGGACGCCATCTTGGATGACGTCCCTTAAAGGAACCTTCATTTGTCGGGAGTTTGTCGAGGAGGAAGGATGTTCCGCGTCGGCGGGATGAAGATGGAGCCGGAAGAAAGAAGATTGAAGATGCCGCTTGATAGAAGACTTCATGATGGACCTCTTCAGCTTCCGCTTGGATGAAGACTTCAGCCGGATGATGGACCTCTTCAGCCCCCGCTTGGATGAAGATGTTTGCCGGTCCGGATGTCCTCTTCTTGCATCTTCAGCCCCCGCTTGGATGAAGATGTTTGCCGGTCCGGATGTCCTCTTCTTGCCGGATAGGAGGAAGACTTTGGACCCACTTCAGGACGGATCAGTGATACCCGTCGTGGTGAAGATAAGGTAAGAAGATCTTCAGGGGCTTAGTGTTAGGTTTATTTAAGGGGGGTTTGGGTTAGATTAGGGGTATGTGGTTTGGGTTAGATTAGGGGTATGTGGGTGGTGGGTAGTAATGTTGGGGGGGTATTGTATGTTTTTTTTTACAGGCAAAAGAGCAGAATTCTTTGGGGCATGCCCCGCAAAAGGCCCTTTTAAGGGCTGGTAAGGTAATAGAGTTTTTCAATTTTTATTTTAGAATAGGGTAGGGCATTTTTTATTTTGGGGGGCTTTGTTATTTTATTAGGGGGCTTAGAGTAAGTGTAATTAGCTTAACATTGTTGTAATATTTTTATATTGTTTGTAAATTATTTTTTTATTTTTTGTAACTTAGTTCCTTTTTTATTTTTTGTACTTTAGTTAGTGTATTTTTTTGTATTTATTTGTAGGTAGTTTATTTAATTAATTTATTGATAGTGTAGTGTTAGGTTTAATTGTAACTTAGGTTAGGAATTATTTTACAGGTAATTTTGTTATTATTTTAACTAGGTAGCTATTAAATAGTTATTAACTATTTAATAGCTATTGTACCTGGTTAAAATAAATACAAAGTTGCCTGTAAAATAAATATTAATCCTAAAATATCTACAATATAATTATTATTTATATTGTAGCTATATTAGGGTTTATTTTACAGGTAAGTATTTAGCTTTAAATAGGAATAATTTATTTAATAAGATTTATTTTATTTTGTTAGATAAAAATTATATTTTACTTAGGGGGGTGTTAGGGTTAGGGTTAGACTTAGCTTTAGGGGTTAATACATTTATTAGCATAGCGGTGAGGTCCGGTCGGCAGATTAGGGGTTAATAATTGTAGGTAAGGTAGCGGCGATGTTGGGGGGGGGGCAGATTAGGGGTTAATAAATATTATGTATTTGTCGGCGATGTTAGGGGCAGCAGATTAGGGGTACATTGGGATAATGTAGGTTGCGGCAGTGTGCAGTCGGCAGATTAGGGGTTAAAAAAAATTAATAGAGTGGCGGCAATGTGGTGGGGCCTCAGTTTAGGGGTACATAGGTAGTTTATGGGTGTTAGTGTACTTTAGAGCACAGTAGTTAAGAGCTTTATGAACCGGCGTTAGCCCAGAAAGCTCTTAACTCCTGGCTTTTCTCTGCGGCTGGAGTTTTGTTGTTAGATTTCTAACGCTCACTTCAGCCAAGACTCTAAATACCGGCGTTAGAAAGATCCCATTGAAAAGATAGGATACGCAATTGGTGTAGGGGGATCTGCGGTATGGAAAAGTCGCGGCTGGAAAGTGAGCATTAGACCCTTTCCTGACTGACTCTAAATACCAGCGGTAGGACAAAACCAGCGTTAGGGCCCCCTAACGCTGGTTTTGACGGCTAACGCAGAACTCTAAATCTAGGCGTATGTATGCTAGAATGCAACTCCCATTATTGCCATACATGATCGCTGCCTTACAGATATGTGTCTTTCTTTATTTGAATTAAAAATATTTTCAGGAATAGTAAATTGTAACAGGACAAATAGATTGTCTTGTCTTCTACTTTTTTTCCCACACCCATGCATACACTTAAAATAATCATATATTTAATTTTACTCACCAGCTCTCTGTTGCCTGCTTTGTTCATCTGTCCTATTGCGCTATGGGCCCCTGTGACAACAGCCGGTGGAAGAAGTTTGTCCCGGGCTTGCTTCTCCCAACTGTTAAAACGCACCATCTTGGATATGGAGTGCATTTGTGAAATTTTTCTCTTCACCGGCGCCCTGCAATTAGGGATGGGCGAATGTGTTTATATTTGAATTTGAATGTTAGAACGAATATTATTGTAGAAATTCGATTTACATAATAGAATGTTGATAAGAACGAATATTCTTAAAAATTCGATTTTTGAATGTTATTTACAGTTTTCGAATGTCACATTTATATAAATTTGCACAATCTTTTTATATACACACTTTAAGGGTAAGTAATATCATCCTGAGCATGTGCAGAAGCTCACAGGGTATACATACATATATACTAGTCTGTGATTGGATGATATCTGTCAAATAATACAGGAGACGATTAAAAAAAAAATGTTCTTAAAAATGTATTTTTTATTAATTTAAATTAAGCGTTATAATTGCATTGTATTTTTATTATGCACTTCTTAATTATATGATTATTAGACTGCATGAGTGGTCCTTTAATAATCCTATATTTATATTATAAAATGACAGGTCTGTTTGACTGATGCTGTCATGCACATACTAGAGAGTGAGACTGCAGCACGAGAAAAACATACCTGGCCTTAAACAAATTAACAACCATCGCTGAATGCGCAGTAGAGAGTAGAGGAGACTGCACGAGACAAGCATGAGGATGGTGCTGCTCGTTAAGCCATAAAAATGGATACTAAACCCAAAAATGTTATTTCATGATAGAGCAGAAAATTTAAGCAAATGTCTAATTTACTACTAATTGCAATTTTTATTTGTTTTGATGATATCTTTCTTTATTGGAAAAAAAAATAATAGGTTAGGAGCTGGCTCATTTTTGGATCAGTAGCTGGGTAGAACTTGATGATTGTCTTGCTACATTTAACCAAGAATCATCAAGCACTACCCAGGTGATGAACCAAAAATAATACAGCTCTTAAGCTATCCTTACAATGTACATTCCTGCTTTTTCAAATAAAGATGCCATAACAATGAATAATTATTGATATTAGTAGTAAATTTGAAAGTCGCTTAAATTGCATGGTCTATTCTGAAACCCAAAATGAATAGACGCTGTATGACTCTGCTAGCCTGGGCCTCTCCCGATATACATATATATATAAAAGTAGCGAGATTGCAATATTTATTTATGCGTTGTGCATACCCCACATCAGGGGAATCTAATTCATGTGAGACATATAGATTACATTGTGCTGACGCCCAGGAATTGTAAAAACAAAACACTAAATTCTCTTAAATGAAAGTCAATCGATGGTCATGTGATTAGGGGGCAGTCTGAACACAAGATGCTCAAAAAACAAGTTAATATAATCACAAAGTTAAAAAAAAAAGTGTATTAATATAATATAATTATGTTTTCTGTGAGGAACTAGGGAATGGCTATTGTTAACACAAATTATTTTTTTTGTGGACTGTCCCTTTAAGGATGTGTGTGTGCTAGAGATAAAAGTGCAAAAGTGCACAAAATGCCTCCTGAGAGGATTACATCATTAATTTATTTCTTTACTTACACATTTTGGCCTGTGTACACACAGGTTTAAACACACTAGTTTGTTTTTTAATATAAAAGAAAATAGTTTTTGAAACTTACCGATAACATCAGAGGTAAAAAATATGTGCTTCACTTTAAGCACTTCAGCACAAGGGTAATATTATCTTCTAAGGTAAATATTGACCCTCTATGCAGTGGTGATGTAGCTTTAGTAATATTACAGTCATTTTAACAGTGTAATCGCTCAGCTCCGGATGGATGAAGATAGAAGATGCCGCCTTGATGAAGACTTCTGCCGGTCTGGAGGTCCTCTTCTTCCCGGATTGGATGAAGACTTCTGTCCCTCTGGAGGTCCACTTGTGCCCAGCTGGGTGAAGACGGCTCAAGGTAGGGTGATCTTCAAGGGGGTAGTGTTAGGTTTTATTAAGGGATTGGTTGGGTTTTAGAGTAGGGTTGGGTGTGTGGGTGGTGGGTTGTAATGTTGGGGGGGTATTGTATTTTTTTTTACAGGTAAAAGAGCTGATTACTTTGGGGCAATACCCTGCAAAAATCCCTTTTAAGGGCTATTTGTAATTTAGTATAGGGTAGGGATTTTTATTATTTTGGGGGGGCTTTTTTATTTTATTAGGGGGATTAGATAAGGTAATTAGTTTTAAAAAATTGTAATTATTTTTTTATTTTCTTTAATTTAGTGTTTGTTGTTTTTTGTACTTTCGTTTATTTAATTTAATTGTAATTAATTGTAGGTAGTTTAGGTAATTAATTTAATTATAGTGTAGTGTTAGGTGTAATTGTAACTTAGGTTAGGTTTTATTTTACAAGTAAATTTGTACTTATTTTAGCTAGGTAGTTATTAAATAGTTAATAACTATTTAATAACTATTCTACCTAGCTAAAATAAATACAAAGTTGCCTGTAAAATAAAAATAAACCCTGAGATAGCTATAATGTAACTATTAGTTATATTGTAGCTATCTTACGGTTTATTTTATAGGTACGTATTTCATTTTAAATAGGAATAATTTATTTAATTGTAGTTATTTCATTTAGATTTATTTAAATTATATTTAAGTTAGGGGTGTTAGGGTTAGGGTTAGACTTAGGTTTAGGGGTTAATAACTTTATTATAGTGGCGACTGCGGTGGCAGATTAGGGTTTAATACATTTAATATAGTTGCGGCAACATTGGGGGGGCAGATTAGGGGCTAATAAATATAATGTAGGGTTTGGCGATGTTGGGGGTGGCAGATTAGGGGTTAATACATATAATGTAGGTGGCGGCGGTGTCCGGAGCGGCAGAGTAGGGGTTAATAATTATAATGTAGGTGGCGACGATGTCAGGGACGGCAGATTAGGGGTTAATAAGTGTAAGATTAGGGGTGTTTAGACTCAGGGTTCATGTTATGGTGTTAGGTGTAGACATAAAATTCCTTTCCCCTATAGGAATCAATGGGGCTGCGTTAGGAGCTGAACACTGCTTTTTTGCAGGTGTTAGGTTTTTTTCAGCCGGCTCAGCCCCATTGTTTCCTAGGGGAAATCATGCATGAGCACATTTAGCCAGCTCACCGCTACCGTATGCAACGCTGGTATTACAGTGAGATGTGGAGCTAAATTTTGCCCTACGCTCACTTTTTTGAGGCTAACACCGGGTTTAAAAAAACCTGTAATACCAGCGTTTGTCTTAAGGGAGTGTTGGGAAAAAAAAAATGCTTGTTAGCACCGCAAGCCTTACTGGCAAAAACTCGTAATCTAGCTGAAAGTTAGTTAGTTAGGGCTAGATTACAAGTGGCACTCTAACATTAGCGCAGACGTGATATTGCAATATCACAACCGGGCTAACTTGTGTGCATATTACAAGTTGAAAATAAACGTGCAATCTAATCTAATTTTGTATTTGTTGGCTTAGCGTAATTGAAGACCTTGCATATAGGGTTAAAGCTAAAAATAAACGTTCACCACACACAACATAAATACGTTAAAATAAAAAAACACTCATATTTACACTATCTAATACAAATAATTATATAAATATTAAAGTGATGGTAAATCCAAGCTTTTAAAAAACTGTAGGATTTACCAAAAAATAAACTGGACTTCATTGATCACTTAGTAAAAAAAGGGTGCCAAACTCACCCTGTCTGTGCCACAGCTCCTTACTAAAGTCAGAGCTTCTGGCCTCTAACGACACAGCTCTCTTCTATCAATGAGGTGACGTTTCCATCTCTAAACCAATAGCTGTGCTAGTCATCTGATAGTGTTGTGTATGTAATAAATGTCTATTGGTTTAGAGGTGGAAGCTTCACCTTGTTGGTAAAGAGCATGTGCCATGGGCAGGCAGAGGTGATGACTTTAGAATATATATATTTAAAAAAAACATTTTCTTCAATGTGAAGAACATTGGAATTTAAATTATGAACAACTCAGGTTGAACACACTTGGTCTAACACAGTGTCGAATTAGTGCTTCATCGATAAGTGTTAGGTTTTTTTATTAGCAATGCATTCCATTAAAGTCTATGGCAAGAAGTTAATGTGGTTGCGGTATCCAAAGTCCTGAAGTTAGAGCAAGTTGGCTTTTACTTGCGCACAAACCATTTACTCTTAAATTGTTATATACATGCATTAAGGGGCCGATTTATCATTGGTCTGTCCGACAGACATCGATGATGGCAGACAGCATACGCTGTTTTTATTTATCATTGCACAAGCAGTTCTTGCGAACTGCTTGTGCAATGCCGCCTCCTGCAGATTCGCGGCCAATCGGCAGCTAGCAGGGGGTGTCAATCAACCCAATCATATTCGATCGGGTTGATTGATGTCTGCCACGCAGAGCAGGCGGACCAGTTAAGGAGCAGCGGTCGCGCAGAAACAGGGCGATTTGGCCCTATCCGGGGCATAGTAAATCAGCCCCTAAAAGTTTAATTCCAGCAGTGTTTCTGCTGAAACCACAGTTGGTTCCATGCGGAGCTTCTACACTTCTGTAGGAAAATGTGATTTATTATTTGGAGCAATTGCCTAGATACAATGATACCATTAGAAGTATTTTTTACTGCAACATGTTAACCTTTTTTTTGAGACCATTGCAATGGCTAATAATTTAGTTGAAAACCTGAACAGCTTCATTATTTCTCCATATTAATACAGGATCTGAGACTAGTTCCAGCAGTGGATGTAGTTTCTCTTTTTGAATGGTGTGTTTTACCTTTTTGTGAAGTATAGGCGAGATGCTTCATTCAAAAACAAAGGTGGCATTGACTCAGGAAACCTAAAAAGTCACTAGAATATTTCTTGTCCCTGAAAGCATTCAGGTAATAGATTCTAAGATGATATAGGTTTTTTTTGTTTTTCTTGTGAAGGCAGCAGCCAGCTGATTATATAATATGGATGGTAATGGATAGAGGTAGTTCCTGGATGAAATTATTAATTTAAAAGGGACCTATGACATTCCTGGGAGGAAAGATGACATCAGAGGAGAAGGGATATATTGCGAGGAAGCTATGATCAAGATAGCAACTCTTATGAAGTGTAAGGTAGTAACCAGGCACTTCACTTAAATGTCATGATTTTTATTTTAACATGCTTAGAAAAAAATCATCTATTAATTTTGTATGAATTACAAAAATTTGGAGTATCTAAAACTGAACCACCTTGAGGCAATATAAACATTGTGCTTCGCTTTCTTTAACTATATTACCCTCTATTAACTTGTATCAAAAAGCACAAGGGAATAATTCATTCTAAAAATTCAAGGAAAGATAGCATCTATTAAAGGGATAGGGAAGTCAAAAATAAACTTGCACGATTCAGATAGAGCATGTCATATTAATCCTACCCTAGTGGGAGCTAGTTGCTGATTGGTGTCTACATACATTTGTATTTTGTGATTGGCTGACTAGATGTGTTCAGCTGCCTGCCAGTAGTCCAATACTGTTTCTTCAACAAAGGATAACAAGATAATGAAGCATTATTGATAATAGAAGTAAATTGGAAAGTTGTTTAACATTGTATGTTCTATCCAAATCATGAAAGAAAATTTTGGGGGTTTCTGTCGCTTTACATTGAATGTACTAAGTCATGTTTGAAGGTTCATGTATTTTTGTTTTTATGTTCTTCCTGTTTTTTGTTTTGGTGTCTAAATTTCTTATAATACTTTATTCCTGATGTTCCAGCATACACCATTCATCCTGCAAGTTTTTAAGGACTGGGCGAGCTGTTGGGGGGGGGGGTAAATGGATTTTTTAATTATTTAGTCTGACAGCAATTTTCATATTTTTGCATTGTGTGTAGGAAGTGTTTTTTGTTTAAAATTCATGCTAAAATCAGTAAGCTGCAGACAATAAAAAGCTGTAAAATATGATGATTACTGTCTAAATAATGCAGAGATGCAAACAATAAATTATCTACAGTAATTGTCAAGTAAAACCTCTCTTTTACAACAAAACAACACAGCTCCATACCTAGTGTGGAGGGGATGTTTGTGTGTATTTTTTTCCTACAGTTTTATGGCAATTTAAAATTGATCACTCAGAGAAGGTGCAGCAAGGAGTCCCTGCCTGGACCTGCTGTGAGTGATCAAGCAGAGTACTATTAACTTGTGTCACACATGCCCCAGCTCAGCTGCAGCCCTCCAAATATCCTAAAGGGGACATTTCCAGGGACTAAAAAAAACGTTCAAGGGTGGTGAGGTTGTCAGAAAATTTGTTGATAAATTTATTTGGTTTAACAAAGGCCTTTTCTAAATCCTAGCATTACTAATTTTCCAAAAACTGGAATCTGATCTCCCTGAGTCCCTATAGGATAAAAATTTGATTTGTTCTTAAGGTTAGAGTGAATAATAAGTTGTTCTTCCTCATGAACAGTCAAGTTCATGAGATCTGGTATTGGTGTAGAACCTTCACTGATATAGTCAGATACATTAGTATTTTGTCTCTCGTAGGATTTTCAAAGTGTCTAAATTTTTAAATTCCAGATATTCTGGATTATGATCACCCCTATTACACGGATTCTTAGCAAAATAACGTTTTAACGTTAATTTGCGTATAAATTTCTGAATATCAATAAATACTTCAAACTTATTGGGTGGCGCTTTAGGTGCAAAGTTCAACCCTTTACTTAATAATTTATAATCAGAATCATCTAGTACAATGCTAGAAAGATTATAGATGGTTGATTTCCCTTCCTCTAGTATCTTGGTCTTCTGTCTACTTGTTTGCACTCTCTGTCCTGCTCTGGTTCCCCTTCTTGTTCTAACAATCTTTTCCTCGAGTGTATGTTCCTTGTCCCTGGATTTAACCTCTCTCCCTCTGATATTTCTGGATTCATTCTGTTCATTATTGCAGGCCCTCTTGGCCTGTTCACTTCTAAAAAAACCTTTGATGGATCTTGGTTATAATTTGTGAACTGGTGATCAGATGGATTTTTAGGGCGAGCTCCCTGATTATCCCAAGGTTGATTCATATTATCATGTATTGGACCAACATCTGGGTCCAATATTTGGAACCTTTTACTATGTACAAAAGGACTGGAGGGATTTTTCTCTTTGTCCTGATTAAACCTTACTTGTTTGTGATCTTTCTCTGGGTTATTCCATGATCTCTTATCCTTGGGATATTCAATTCTATCTCCTCTCCAATTCCTATCATAGTCATATTGAGATCTATTATTGTAATTGCCCTGAAACCTCAGATTTCTATTATTAGAATTTCTGAAATTATAATTATTCTGATAGTTTGGCCTATAATTGCCATTCCCCTGAAGTGTTCTATCACTGGATCTCCAATTATTGGTATATACGGGTCTATCTACAATAGACTCAGAATTGTTGTTACTCCTATGGTTATTGGTTGATCCATTGACAGATACACTTTGAGTATTTTATTATCACATTTACTCTACAATTACCTACAGTAACTACCTCTTTCTTAAAAATGAAAATATTACGCACATCCCACAACACCTCCTTCACACAACATGCCAACAACCAAATCAATCTTGCTTTCTCCTTTTCCATACCACTTCCACACAAACCATACATCATCATATTAAAAGTAAAAAACTGCACTCCAGTCAGACCCTTAATCATAATTTTCAAACTTCTCCCAACATCCCTAGCATACTCACAATTCCAAAACAAATGAATAACACTCTCATTTTGACAACAACCATCCCTAGGACACACTTCTGAAGCCACTAAACGTTGAACTCTCTGAAAATCCCTTGTCGGCAAAAACTTATGCATACTCATCCAACTAATATCTTTCTGCCTATTCATCAAATACTTATTACACACATTTTTCCATAACTACACACATTCATTCTCATTCAACCCCCCAATCAATTCAAGACCTTCCTTCTTCTCCAGCATTCTCAACACCATTCTGTTTGCACACCACATCTCCCTACTAACTTTCTCCAAACCATATTTTTTAATCCAACATTCCACCCTTACATAAAACCACGGAACAGCAAAACATACTGGTTTCTTTCTATCAATTTCAAACAAACCATATCGTCTTACAACATTTCCACAAGCATACTTTACCATACAACCAGCCAAGCTATCCTTACCACTCAGAACCACACATCTACTAACATATTTCACAGCCAAAAATCTCTCCACATTTGGAAAACCCTTACCACCAACATTTTTACTCTTAACAACAACATCTATTTTCAAACGCTCCATACTAGAACTCCAGAAAAAAGAAAACAACACTCTCAAAATTCTCTGAAAAATCCTCTCAGGAGGCGGAAAAACTAGAGACAAATATAACATAATAGGGATCAAAACCGATTTAATAACTAACATTTTTTCTTCCAAAGATAAAGTCCTTAAAGACCAAAACTGAAGTTTTCTACTCACTTTATCAAAAACATTCTCCCAACTTTCCAAGCCTTTCAAATCTATATCAAATTTCACACCCAACACCTCAATTGCACCGTCAGTCACAGGCCATCCACAGGAATCAATCTCCCTATCATTACCAAAAACTTTAACTTTACACTTATTCCAATTAACTCTGAAACCACTTGCCATACAAAAACATTCAACCAAAGTTTTCACCCTCCTCAAACCAGCCTGAGTCTCACATACCACACTCACATCATCCATATACCCAATCACTTTTAAACACCTTCCATTACTGCCAGGAACACTCACACCTCTAACTAATTTATCCTTCCTCAAACTAGTTAACAATGGCTCAATGACACATACAAATAACACAGGAGACAAAGGACATGCTTGACGCACTCCAGATTTAACACAAAATTCCTCAGTCAAAAAACCATTAACCGGAACTTGACTCACAATATCACAATACAAACATTTAAACCATCCAATAATCTTACCAGAAAAACCTAAACTTTCTAAAACATGAAACATAAAATCATGCACTACCCTATCATACAATAGCAACAGCAACAGACCTCATCCTCTCCCTCAGATACCACAGTACATCATGTAGTAACAACAAACTTTCAGAAATCTGACGCCCAGGAACAGCACACACTTGCTCTTCACCCACAACCTTACCAATCACTCAATGTATTCTATTTGCCAGCACCTTTGCAATAACCTTATAGTCAACATTCAACAACGTAATCGGTCTCCAATTCCTCAAATCTCTCTTATCACCCTTTTTAAATAACAAAACAATCAAACCTTTCCTCACTGAAACAGGCAAAACATTAATTCTCAAAACAAACTTACAAACATCCAACATATACACCCCAATCAAATTCCAAAAACAAGTATAAAATTCAACAGGCAAACCATCACAACCAGGTACCTTCCCATTCTTAAAACAACCTCAGCAATCTCATCCAAACTTAGATCCCTTTCTAACAAATCATTATCATATTTTCCAAACTTAACCTCAATGTCTTTCAACAACTCCTTTTCCAATAAAACATCTCTTGTCTTTTCTTTATACAGCTCACTATAAAACTCATGAACTTCACACAAAACACCATCCGTACCATTAATTTCACACTCAACCTTATCAAAAACACTAACAAAACCAGTCTTTCCTTCAAAAGCTTTCTTAAAAAAATATTTACAACAAGACATCTTTTTCCATTTTCTCCAATCTTGCCATAAAAACAATTTTCTTTCCTTTTTCATGCATACACTTTTTAATTATCTTTCTTGCTTCAGTGATTTCCTCATGCACTCATACAAATACAACAACCTCATATACCATTTATCATACAACTCCCTTTCCATTCTAGCTTTCTCACAGCCTTTCTTAATAAAAAACTCTTTATTTCCACCTTCAACCATTCCCACCACATAAGCACATTACTAAAATCACATTTTCTTTCATGCCACCTTTCATACATCCAAACAAAGTGACGCTTAATCTTCTCATCTTCTAACAAATCCACATTAAGTTTCCAAACACCCTTACCATACATGATCTTCAAATCACAATTCAACTTACACATCAAAAGGGCATGATCCGTACACATAAAAATTTAGATAAAAAACAAAAATCAATTTGAGATTTTATCCCACCACTATCACTAAAGAAAGTAAAACCATCCTGTGAAAAAGAAACAGACCCGAAGGCATCCTTCAAACCGAAAGATTTAAGCAAATCAAGTAAAAACTTCCCTGAGCTATCCACCCTACAATCACTCCCACCCTCTCTGTCCCCTTTCTTAATAACACAATTAAGATTCCCCACCAAAAAAGTTGGCTCTCGATCTGGCAGAAAAAACTTTAAAGTTTCAAAATTAAGCAAACGTTCTACCCTATTTGGAGAAGCGTATACATTAAACAAACGAAAAACAGTCCCACAAAAACTAAAACTAACCAAAAGTACCCAACCTGGGACAATATGAACTACATTAAGGATATAAAAACAAAACTCCTTAAACAACCCCCCCCCCATTCCTATCAGAAGAACAAGACCATACTTTAGGACCATATTCCCAGTCAGCACATTTAGGATGTTCAGAGAGACCACATTCCTGCAAACAAAAAATATTAGCAGAACATACAGATAATAACTTAAAAATTGCAGCTCTCCTTGCTATAGTTTTCATACACCTGACATTAAGGGAAGAAATGGTCAGAAACATCACAAAAATAAATTAAAGAAAAACAAAAAAATAAATAACATCAGGACTTCTTCTTTCCTTTCTTTTTCTTAGGACTCAAAGGAGATCCTTTAAATCTGCCTCTGTGATGTTACAACCTCCTAGGCTCCCCCTTGCCAGCCTCATAACCAGTAACTTCAGCAAGTTGGTTCACATCTCTTTTATCTAGATAACCAACAGAAGAGGCATCAGAAAAGTCACCTATACACTGGCTTGAGTCAGAAGGAACGTCTTTAGTAGAGACAGAAGGAAACTCTGAAATTAAAGAGTCAGCATCACTTGTAGTATCTGGATCTGCACCCTTAACTACTGGAAGATCCAAATCAGGACTCTACCATCCATCAGAATCTGCATCTTTTTTTCACTTGGAGGCATATTTTTTCCCTGCAGTGTCCATATCCTCCTCAGAACTAGAGGACACAACAGCAGACCAATCAATGTTCTCCCCTTCACCAAGAACAGCATCAGGAGCAGGAACACAAGATGACTCAGTGAAGGAAAAATTCTCTGTCCCAGGAACAGCAACAGTATCATCCACAGAATTGGGCAACAGGGCTTCAACAACATCTGAAGCAGCTATCACATTAGATGTAGCAAGATCCACCTCCTGAAGATGAGATTGGGATTCCTCCACCTTCTCAGCCACGGGAACCACCACAGGAGCATCAGACACCTCTCCGACAGGGACCCCAACTGCAGATTTCTTACACAAAAGAGGTAATATATAGATCAATGCCTCATCAGAGACATCCTCCTCATTCACAGATGGCTCAACTGCAACTGAAGATGTTTTTTTTTGCAACATCAGCATAGGAAGGCTTCACTCTATCAAGCCCCTGCAACATCATCAAAGGACACATCCTGCACAGATGACTTGAAGAACCACACAGGTCACGGATCCAGCTTTTACTACAGTGGGCAACAAGATGATCCTCCTCACCGCAATTTCGACATCTGGCACCTGGGCAATTTTCAGCAATGTGACCAAATAGGTTGCAACTACGGAAAAAAGAGACATGTCATCATAGTATAGGAAACCTCTATTTCCACCAATGGCAAAAGTCTGTGGAGGGTGTTTCTTTCCACCAATACCTAATTCATCTGGCACAAACCGCACCCAGAACCTGTGCTTATCATTGAAAGTACCTCCTTGAACATCATCAAAGTAGCGACAAAGAAACAGATGAATTTCGACATCAGTGACCCAAGGGTTGTACATATGTACTGTCACCGGGATTCTTCTCTCCCTCTGCACACAGGCAACAAATTTCATGCCAACCAACTCTGGAGCAGCAGCAGGTCTGTAAATAATGCTCATCAGTGAAAGACACATCAAAAATCCCTCTTGAAGGGAATGACTGAACACAATGCAAACTTGCTCTTGGCATCTTCAAAACACCCTCCAAAACCACCTGCTGGACATGAGCCAAACCAATCTTCTCTCAAAAGTCCTCAGAAATCAAAACACGAAGTGTATGGGGAACATTTGGCACATTGGTAGCCATATTTGCCCTATTGCCTCTTTAGGCTGGATTTCAGAGCGCCCCCCCAAAAGCAGCATGTGGCTGAAGTCCAGGGACGATGCCACAAGGCCAAGGGAACGGCCCTACTACCCAGTTGCTCTATGCCTAAGGAGTAGCCACCCCCTCAATAGCAGCAGGAGCCCAAAACCCAAAGGGAAAGGACCCCAGGCCGAAGGAGCAGGTCTCCAGGCAGCAAACCTTTCAACCAAGACCAAGCACAGAAAACTGCACTTGATAAAAGCCAAAGGCCTGAGAAGCGATAATTTCCGCCTATTGTGGGCCTCGTCAGTGAGGTGCAGCCATATCCCTCTAGGCACACTGAGCAACGTGTCCACATCTGGATTCCCACATCACACTTAGGGAAACTTCCCAAAATGTCATAATTTGCATAAATAAAAAGAGAGAAGCACTCAACCTGGGAACAAACAACAGCATAATAGCTTGCTCTATGGCTAGTTACCACTCAAGAAGCAGCCTCTTTTTGCTCAACATGTGCCTTTCACAGAGAAGAACTTTCCTGAAGCATATCAGTCTGATCCTGACCTGACTTCACAGTACAGTCCAGCCCCGAAAAACCAGGCAATCCCTCTCTGAATGAGAGAAACAGCAAAACCCTAGACGTACGTTTCGGCCTATTGTGGGCCTCGTCAGTGAGGTGCAGCCATATCCCTCTAGGAACAATGAGCAATGGGTCCACGTCTGGATTCCCACATCACACTTAGGGAGACTTCCCAAAATATCATAATTTGCATAAATAAAAAGAGAGAAGCGCTCAACCTGGGAACGAACAATAGCATAATAGTTTGCTCTATAAATAGTTACCATCCAAGAAGCAGTATCTTTTTGCTCAACATGCGCCTTTAACAGAGAAGAACTTTCCTGAAGCATATCAGTCTGATCCTGACTTCACAGTACAGTCTAGCACTGAAATACCAGGCAATCCACCCTAGAGGGATATGGCTGCAACTCACTGACGAGGCCCACAATAGGCCGGAACGTACGTCTGGGGTTTTGCTGTTTCTCTCATTCAGAGAAGGATTGCCTGGTATTTCGGGGCTGGAGTGTACTGTGAAGTCAGGATCAGACTGATATGCTTCAGGAAAGTTCTTCTCTGTGAAAGGCACATGTTGAGCAAAAAGAGTCTGCTTCTTGTGTGGTAACTAGCCATAGAACAAGCGATTATGCTATTGTTCGTTCTCAGGTTGAGTGCTTCTCTCTTTTTATTTATGCAAATTATGACACTTAGGGAAGTCTCCCTAAGTGTGATGCAGGAATCCAGACGTGGACCCATTGCTCAGTGTGCCAAGAGGGATATGCTGCACCTCACTGACGAGGCCCACAATAGGCCGAAACATACATCTGGGGTTTTGCTGTTTCTCTCGTTCAGAGAAGGATTCCCTGGTATTTCAGGGCTGGACTGTACTGTTAAGTCAGGATCAGACTGATATGCTTCAGGAAAGTTCTCTGTGTAAGACACATGTTGAGCAAAAAGAGGCTGCTTCTTATGTGGTAACTAGCCATAGAACAAGATATTATGCTATTGTTCGTTCTCAGGTTGAGCGCTTCTCTCTTTTTATTTACAGGAATCTAAAATACTTGCACTGAAAGTAGAATTGCAATAGATAAGGTATATGTCCTATACAAGCGGATGAGTATCTAGAGAAATAAAAGCAACAAGAACATGGAATAGTAAATAGTATAACATGTACTGGGTGTCGGACCAAGATTCTATGAATAAGGACGTTTCCCCCTTGTTTTGTGTAACCTGAATGGCACGTCATATATTGTATATTGAAGATATCCATTAAATATAACAAGAAGCTCATGCTCACTGAGCTTGATAAACTTACAATTTGAAGAGGTTATGAGTAAATGCATAGGGGAAAATAGCACCATTCCTTCAAAAATATGTTTAGTATATATAAGCATCTAGGAGATGCAGACACAACAGCTTGCTTAAAATGATAAAACCATTGTCAGTGCTGTAGCAGAATGTGCAGGACTGTTTTATCAAGGCAGTCTACATATATAGCTGAATTAATTTGTAAAGCAGCAACACATGTTGCAGCACAGGGAACATTAGGTGCACACACATCTTAAAAAAAAACAAGCATGCAAAAAAATGTAACTGATACAACTTCCTGAAAAAAATAAATAAAAAAAAATAAAAGACTTAGGGGCCGAATTATCAATATGCGAGCAGACATGTTCCGATATTGCAGATCATGTCCGCTGCAAATCGATAAATGCCGAAAGTATACGCTCTTGGCATTTATCATTGCACCAGCAGTTCTTGTGAACTGCTGGTGCAATGCTGCCTCTTGCAGATTTGCAGTCAATCGGCCGCTAGCAGGGGGTGTCAATCAACCCAATTGTATTCGATCTGGTTGATTCCAGGCGATGTCTGTGTGCTGCCTCAGAGCAGACGGACAGGTTATGGAGCAGTGGTCTTTAGACAGCTGCTTCATAACTTGTGTTTCTGGTGAGCTTGATAAATATGCCCCATAATGTCCATATGACATAACTCGCATTAAAAAAAAGGTAAAATCGCCACATCAGGTTATGTGTATGATTGCTGAACAGAGTTTATTTGCTGGATTTGATCCTGTGTCTCCTGGTCCTTAGTTCAGTGTGCAACCTACTGAGCTATTCAGAACCTTACACATACTAGAATTATATTCAGAGAACACAACATTTGAAGCCCCCGAGTATCATACACAGAACAAAATTCCTTATAGGAGTAAAAGATTATGGCTGATTGCATGCAAAATTAGAGAAACACAGCTTTCACAAGGTAGAATTAACCTAGTACTGTGAACAAATTTGTATATTACAAACAGCAGTGGGGACAGTTTTTGTTCCATAGCAAAACAGTATACAGTGACACCAGATATACACAGATAAAGTGCTCTGTACAGATGCTCTGATGCTATTTAAGCTTAATGTTAATACTTAAAACCCAGACTGCAGACTGAAAATGCTAAATAGCCCCCTCCCCCCGACAGCCCTTTTCATGAGTACTTACCCCCTTCTAGAAATTAAATCCATGATTAGATGCAAAAAACTGGATAAATTACAGAACCAGAACTCTGCACTGCTTATCTAGACTGTAGTAGACCTCAGGAAATTTGAAAAAGACCAGGAAGGGAGGTGAGGCTAACAGCTGGAGTGAGAGCAAAAAAGAAAATAGCAAAAAAAGCCATCATTTTCTGAATTGAGCAAACTAAGGCCTAGATTTGGAGTTCGGCGGTAGCCGTCAAAACCAGCGTTAGAGGCTCCTAACGCTGGTTTTGGCCGCCCGCTGGTATTTGGAGTCAGTGATTAAAGGGTCTAACGCTCACTTTTCAGCCGCGACTTTTCCATACCGCAGATCCCCCTACGCTATTTGCGTATCCTATCTTTTCAATGGGATCTTCCTAACGCCGGTATTTAGAGTCGTTTCTGAAGTGAGCGTTAGAGCTCTAACAACAAAACTCCAGCCGCCTGAAAATAGCAGGAGTTAAGAGCTTTCTGGCTAACGCCGGTTCATAAAGCTCTTAACTACTGTACCCTAAAGTACACTAACACCCATAAACTACCTATGTACCCCTAAACCGAGCTCCCCCCACATCACCGCCACTCGATTAAAATATTTTAACCCCTAATCTGCCGACCGCCACCTACGTTATACTTATGTACCCCTAATCTGCTGCCCCTAACCCCGCCGACCCCTGTATTACATTTATTAACCCCTAACCTGCCCCCCACAACGTCGCCGCCAGCTACTTAAAATAATTAACCCCTAATCTGCCGACCGCAAAGCGCCGCCACCTACGTTATCCCTATGTACCCCTAATCTGCTGCCCCTAACACCGCCGACCCCTATATTATATTTATTAACCCCTAATCTGCCCCCCTCAACGTCGCCTCCACCTGCCTACACTTATTATCCCCTAATCTGCCGAGCGGACCGCACCGCTACTATAATAAAGTTATTAACCCCTAACCCGCCTCACTAACCCTATCATAAATAGTATTAACCCCTAATCTGCCCTCCCGAACATCGCCGACACCTACCTTCAATTATTAACCCCTAATCTGACGACCGGAGCTCATCGCTACTATAATAAATGGATTAACCCCTAAAGCTAAGTCTAACCCTAACACTAACACCCCCCCTAACTTAAATATAATTTACATCTAACGAAATAAATTAACTCTTATTAAATAAATGATTCCTATTTAAAGCTAAATACTTACCTGTAAAATAAATCCTAATATAGCTACAATATAAATTATAATTATATTATAGCTATTTTAGGATTAATATTTATTTTACAGGCAACTTTGTAATTATTTTAACCAGGTACAATAGCTATTAAATAGTTAAGAACTATTTAATAGTTACCTAGTTAAAATAATAACAAATTTACCTGTAAAATAAATCCTAACCTAAGATATAATTAAACCTAACACTACCCTATCAATAAATTAATTAAATAAACTACCTACAATTACCTACAATTAACCTAACACTACACTATCAATAAATTAATTAAACACAATTCCTACAAATAAATACAATTAAATAAACTAGCTAAAGTACAAAAAATAAAAAAATATTTACAAACATAAGAAAAATATTACAACAATTTTAAACTAATTACACCTACTCTAAGCCCCCTAATAAAACAACAAAGCCCCCCAAAATAAAAAATTCCCTACCCTATTCTAAATTAAAAAAGTTACAAGCTCTTTTACCTTACCAGCCCTGAACAGGGCCCTTTGCGGGGCATGCCCCAAGAATTTCAGCTCTTTTGCCTGTAAAAAAAAACATACAATACCCCCCCCACAACATTACAACCCACCAACCACATACCCCTAATCTAACCCAAACCCCCCTTAAAGAAACCTAACACTAAGCCCCTGAAGATCATCCTACCTTGTCTTCACCATACCAGGTTCACCGATCCGTCCTGGCTCCAACATCTTCATCCAACCCAAGCGGGGGTTGGCGATCCATCATCCGGTGGCTGAAGAGGTCCAGAAGAAGCTCCAAAATCTTCCTCCTATCCGGCAAGAAGAGGACATCCGGACCGGCAAACATCTTCTCCAAGCGGCATCTTCGATCTTCTTCCATCCGGTGCGGAGCGGGTCCATCTTGAAGCAGGCGACGCGGATCCATCCTCTTCTTCCGTTGTCTTCCGACTAATGACGATTCCTTTAAGGGACGTCATCCAAGATGGCGTCCCTCGAATTCCGATTGGCTGATAGGATTCTATCAGCCAATCGGAATTAAGGTAGGAATTTTCTGATTGGCTGATGGAATCAGCCAATCAGAATCAAGTTCAATCCGATTGGCTGATCCAATCAGCCAATCAGATTGAGCTTGCATTCTATTGGCTGATCGGAACAGCCAATAGAATGCGAGCTCAATCTGATTGGCTGATTGGATCAGCCAATCGGATTGAACTTGATTCTGATTGGCTGATTCCATCAGCCAATCAGAAAATTCCTACCTTAATTCCGATTGGCTGATAGAATCCTATCAGCCAATCGGAATTCGAGGGACGCCATCTTGGATGACGTCCCTTAAAGGAACCGTCATTAGTCGGGAGACAACGGAAGAAGAGGATGGATCCGCGTCGCCTGCTTCAAGATGGACCCGCTCCGCGCCGGATGGAAGAAGATCGAAGATGCCGCTTGGAGAAGATGTTTGCCGGTCCGGATGTCCTCTTCTTGCCGGATAGGAGGAAGACTTTGGAGCCTCTTCTGGACCTCTTCAGCCACCGGATGATGGATCGCCAACCCCCGCTTGGGTTGGATGAAGATGTTGGAGCCAGGACGGATCGGTGAACCTGGTATGGTGAAGACAAGGTAGGATGATCTTCAGGGGCTTAGTGTTAGGTTTCTTTAAGGGGGGTTTGGGTTAGATTAGGGGTATGTGGGTGGTGGGTTGTAATGTTGGGGGGGGGTATTGTATGTTTTTTTTTACAGGCAAAAGAGCTGAAATTCTTGGGGCATGCCCCGCAAAGGGCCCTGTTCAGGGCTGTTAAGGTAAAAGAGCTTGTAACTTTTTTAATTTAGAATAGGGTAGGGAATTTTTTATTTTGGGGGGCTTTGTTATTTTATTAGGGGGCTTAGAGTAGGTGTAATTAGTTTAAAATTGTTGTAATATTTTTCTTATGTTTGTAAATATTTTTTTATTTTTTGTAACTTAGTTCTTTTTTATTTTTTGTACTTTAGCTAGTTTATTTAATTGTATTTATTTGTAGGAATTGTGTTTAATTAATTTATTGATAGTGTAGTGTTAGGTTAATTGTAGGTAATTGTAGGTAGTTTATTTAATTAATGTATTGATAGGGTAGTGTTAGGTTTAATTATATCTTAGGTTAGGATTTATTTTACAGGTACATTTGTTATTATTTTAACTAGGTCACTATTAAATAGTTCTTAACTATTTAATAGCTATTGTACCTGGTTAAAATAAATACAAAGTTACCTGTAAAATAAATATTAATCCTAAAATAGCTATAATATAATTATAATTTATATTGTAGCTATATTAGGATTTATTTTACAGGTAAGTATTTAGCTTTAAATAGGAATAAGTTATTTAATAAGAGTTAATTTATTTCGTTAGATGTAAATTATATTTAAGTTAGGGGGGTGTTAGTGTTAGGGTTAGACTTAGCTTTAGGGGTTAATACATTTATTAGAATAGCGGTGAGATCCACTCGGCAGATTAGGGGTTAATAATTTAAGGTAGGTGTCGGCGATGTTAGGGAGGGCAGATTAGGGGTTAATACTATTTATGATAGGGTTAGTGAGGCGGATTAGGGGTTAATAACTTTATTATAGTAGCGCTCAGGTCCGCTCGGCAGATTAGGGGTTAATAAGTGTAGGCAGGTGTCGGCGACGTTGAGGGGGGCAGATTAGGGGTTAATAAATATAATATAGGGGTCGGCGATGTTAGGGCAGCAGATTAGGGGTACATAGGGATAACGTAGGTTGCGGCGGTTTACGGAGCGGCAGATTAGGGGTTAAAAAAAATATGCAGGGGTCAGCGATAGCGGGGGCGGCAGATTAGGGGTTAATAAGTGTAAGGTTAGGGGTGTTTAGACTCGGGGTACATGTTAGAGTGTTAGGTGCAGATGTAGGAAGTGTTTCCCCATAGGAAACAATGGGGCTGCGTTAGGAGCTGAACGCTGCTTTTTTGCAGGTGTTAGGTTTTTTTTCAGCTCAAACAGCCCCATTGTTTCCTATGGGGGAATCGTGCACGAGCACGTTTTTGAGGCTGGCCGCGTCCGTAAGCAACTCTGGTATCGAGAGTTGCATTTGCGGTAAAAATGCTCTACGCTCCTTTTTTGGAGCCTAACGCAGCATTTGTTTGAACTCTCGATACCAGAGTTAAATTTATGGTGCGGCCAGAAAAAAACCCGCGGAGCGTTAACAGCCCTTCTACCGCCAAACTCCAAATCTAGGCCTAAGCATTAAAAACCCATATAAACCACATCCCCTACAAAACTAGAGAGTGTATAACTAAACTGTTAACTGCACAAAAACATCAGCAGATATCTTAAAGGGCCAAACACCTATTACAGAAAGGCTCCACAGAGCTGTCAGAGAGTTAATAAAGCCATTAAGTATAGTGTGTAATGTTTTAAAAATGTATAGAAAATTCAGGAACCTGCATAATAGGCAAAAAAGTATGTCAAGAGGAGAAAAAGAATGAGTTCCCTGTCTATGTTGTACCTGACAAAGGACTTTTTTCCATCAAGCTGTTAAAAATGAAGCCGTAAGCAACCGAAGTGGTGGACAGCTAAAAGTAATTTACGGCTCTATTTTAGTAGCAGGTTTCCATTTAAATAATTTCCGATTTACACGCGGTCGCTCTTTTCGTGTAGGTGTAAGTTAGCATTGTGTTAACGCTTCCACCAGATGCCGAATTTCTAAAACATTAATAGGTTACTATGGTAACCTGATCTTACATTACACTTGATCGCATATACGGCACTGCATACAAGTGCAGTGCGTATATTTTCACCGTTGCTCGCTATTAAAAGAAAATTAAACACCTAACGCATGTGGAATATCTACCTCTAAACCACAACCCCCACTGCAATAACTAATGTATTAACCACTAATCTGCCAACACCCATATCACAAACTATCAAAGTTATTAACCCCTAAACTTCGATCCCCCCACAACGCAATCTAGCTATTTAAACTATTAACCCCTAATCTGGCATTCACAAACATCGCAATTAACCTAATTAAATTATTAACCCCTAATCCACCATTAACCCACATCACAATTAACCTAATTAAATTATTAACCCCTAATCCACCATTAACCCACATCGCAATTAACCTAATAAATCTATTAATCCCCAAATCGCAATTAACCTAATAAATCTATTAACCCCTAAACCGCCAAACCCCCATAACAAAATGAAATTAATTAAGCTATTAACTCCTAAACTGCCAACCCCCCACAATGCAAATAAAAAATTAAATTACTTGGCCCCCTAACCTAACATCCCCTAAATTAACCCCAATTACATTAATTAAACAAATCCTAAATAACAATTAAAATAAAAAATCCTAAATTACAAACTAAAATTAAAATAAAAATCCTAACATTATTATTGTTATTATTATCGGTTATTTGTAGAGCGCCAACATATTCCGCATTAATTTAAAAATTAAACCAAAAATTAAATTACAATAATTATATCTAAAATTACAAAATAAGGCTAAAATTACAGAAAAAAATAAACTATTTTATTCAAAATAAAAAAATTAAACCTAATCCCAATCAGCTAGATTACGAGTTGTGCGTTCGTGTTTTAACGCTGAAAAAAATAGTTATTTCAGCATTAAAAAAGCACCGCAGCCATTACAAGTCTTGTCGGTATAGCTCTACCACAAGCCTTTTAGCCTGTACAGCAATGTCAGTCCTGCACGCATAAAAATTATGTTTTTTTCATGGGACTTCCATAGCGCTGCAATTACAAGTTTTGCGGTGAGGCTAAAAAACCTGCATTGCACCCTAAAACGACAATATCCGTAACGCCATCTAACACTATATAAATATTATTTACCCCTAATCTGCAGTTCACCCCCACTATACTTAAAGGGACATAAAACCCAAACATTTTCTTTCATGATTCACATAGAGAATACAATTTTAAACAACTTTCCAGTTTACTTCTATCTTTTAATCAGCTTCCTTCTATTGCTATCCTTTGCTGAAAGGTTTATCTAGGCAAGCTCAGAAGCAGCAGAGAACATAGGTTCTAGCTGTTGATTGGTGGCTGCATATATATGTTGATTGTGATTGGCTCACCAATGTGTTCAGTTAGGAACCAATAGTGCATTGCTGCTCCTTCAACAAATGATACCAAGATAATGAAACAAATTAGATAATAGAAGTAAATTAGAAAGTTGTTTAAAATTGTATTCTCTATCTGAATCAGAAAAGAAAAAATGTGGGTTTCATGCCCCTTTAAGTTATTAAGCCCTATACCGCTGCCACTATAATAAACCTATTAACCCCTAAACTGCAAGCCCCCACAACTAAATATATTAAAATAAACTATTAACCCCTAAACCAAAAGCCCCCCCACATCGCAATAAACTAAATTAAACTAGTAACCCCTAAACCTAATGCCCCTCTAACTTTAGATTAAAATTACAATTTCCCTATCTTAAATTAAATTAAAATATATCTGTCAAATTAAAAAAAACTAAGTTTAAACTAACAATTAAACTAATATAACTATTAAACTAAAATTAAACTAACTACTAATTAAAGAAAACTAAAATACACATTAAAAAAATCCTAACACTACTCTAAAAATTACAAAGTATCAAATAAAAAAAATAAAAAAGACTAAATTACAAAAAATAACAAACACTAAATTGCAAAAAATAACAAACGAAATGATCCAAAATAAAAAAGAATTACATCTAATCTAATAACCCTATCAAAATAAAAAAACACCCAAAATAAAAAACTAGCCGACAATAAACTACCAATAGCCCTTAAGTTAAACAGCTCTTTTACCTGTAAAAAAAATACAACGACCCCCCCAACAGTAAGACCCACCACCCAACCAACCCCCCAAAATAAAAAAACCTAACTCTAAAAAAAACCTAAGCTACCCATTGCCCTGAAAAGGGCATTTGGATGGGCATTACCTTTAAAAGGGTATTTAAACAGTAACTAGTGCTTCAGTGATGGGGTCACTCAATGCACTAATAAGATGCGCCTAGGATGGATGTTGATAAGGATAAATTATTAAGGGAAGTATAATTGATATATGAACTCAAAAGAGTAATATGATTAGTACATGTATCAAATTGCAATGTCAATATAGTAACATCAGTATAATTGCATTCAAAGTGAAGTAAAAACAACAATAACAACTGTACAGTCCAGGGTATATATTCTCTAATATAAAGTTCAGGAATACAAAGTAAGTAATTCCAACAGCTGACAGATGGACAGCAGTAATCCAAACAAGTGTAGGCCGCTCCTCCAGGGTGTTGTGCCGCAACACAGATGATAAGTCTAGGAAGGAAAGGATAGAGGGCGCCACATAGTGCAAATCAAATGGATAGAACAAGGCAACAATTAGATCACAAGAATCTTACTCACACAGTGTAAGGCACCAATGTGCAGTATGCGCAGTCCGGAACCACACGTCATCCGGTAGACCTCCTTTGGAATATATCGTCAGATGGGGTTCCTCGTCTCACCAGGGAGAGTCCAGGGAAGCTCCAAGGATGGTGTGGTGGGAGCAAATAGGTGTCAGGTAGGTGTCAGGTAGCTCACACCAAAGATCCAAAAAGAAACTCCAAATATAATAATTCTGGCCTAAGCCAAGAAGATACAGCAGATAGAGAGTTAAAAAATAAAATAGGATTTTATTCCAAATAAAAACAGCAACGCGTTTCTCAGTGTTCAACACTGTTTCATCAGGCTATACAAATAAACTCTCAACTGCCATATTTAAAATAAAGGAGAACCAATCATGGATCAGAAAAAGTTCACACCCTTATTGGGGCATACCATTATATATATAGTGAAAAACAACAATTTTGTATATAACATTGTATATATAAGAATAAAATCATATAAAATCTACAGAACCTATTATAGTGTGCCACATAAGCAGTCATTTTTGAAAAGACAACAAACCCCTATTTCTTGTTTAGGACAAAGGACACTAATAAATTATTATAATTATTATAATTGGCACCCCTGACTTAACCTGGTATTGGTATAACCTATTCAGAGGATCAGCCTTTTACTCCAAACGATTTTTTATAGATATAATTTATAAAATCCATACTTTTTATTGTGAGTGTGATTTTATTTATTTCACCCTTATCCACTTGGGGAACACAAAGAAATATTAAACTATTATTTTATTTTATTAAATTGGTAAGGAAACCACAACAGATGCTATCTGTTTCTAAGATGACTCTCCCAATACGTCACAATTGTGTCTGATGACAGAAAGGGGGTGTGATCGTTGTCACAAACATATAGGATCACTGGTTGTGCCGATAACTTGAGAATGGGTGTCCCAAAAACATGGCTAGCTGCCGATATTAGGAGCACACAAACTACGCCCGCACTGTCTAGGCAGATCAATTGGGCTGATTTAGTTGATCTATTCTGGGACCATAATGAAACACCTCCGCCGATAGTGTATGTATTACCGGGGGCGTGTGAGTTTCAGCCTAAGGGAGTGTGTGGGCGGACAAATCGGTGGAGCCTACAAATATGGACAGCCAATCAATTGGCAATGATGGATGCAGAGGGGAGGGGTGACGTGACGTTTAACTGTCTGGTGGGGGCGTGAATATTCCGGAAAATAAACAATTGTGAAATTACAGATCGAGAGACCTGTCAGAGACTAAGTGATTAGTATGATAGAGCAAGTGTTTATTATGCCCATGTGATACACGGTATTACGTGGAAGGGAGTGTATATGATGGGTATTGAGGGAATTGCGGCCCGTGAAAAATGTGTTTGAGGGGGGCGTGTGACATATGGCCAATCAGTGGGGCCTACAAATTAGGACAACCTATCGGTTGGTAGGGATGGATGCAATGGGAGGGGATAAGTGGCGAGTGCCTATCCAATGAAGGCGTGCATATTACAGGAGAAGGACAGTAATACATAATAGTATATCTAATATATCGATGTGCCTATTCGTGACAAGGAGAGAACATGACAATTGTCTAGCGGAGTGCAGAGTGGATAATTGGGATATTGGCAGTCCATAATATGTATTGGTTGGGAAATAATAGTAAGAAAATGTACATGCAGCACAATCTAAATAAGACATATGATACCAGTGGGGCAATGAAGGGATATAGTGTCAAGGGAAAATGGATGTGTGTAGAGTGCATAGGATAAGAGGTGAATGGTTAAAAAGGGTATACAGTGTAGTAGGACTACCAGTGTCATATAAATATTAATATATGAAATGCCCACACACTCCCTTAGGCTGAAACTCACACGCCCCCCGGTAATACATACACTATCGGCGGAGGTGTTTCATTATGGTCCCAGAATAGATCAACTAAATCCGCCCAATTGATCTGCCTAGACAGTGCGGGCGTAGTTTGTGTGCTCCTAATATCGGCAGCTAGCCATGTTTTTGGGACACCCATTCTCAAATTATCGGCACAACCAGTGATCCTATATGTTTGTGACAACGATCACACCCCCTTTCTGTCATCAGACACAATTGTGACGTATTGGGAGAGTCATCTTAGAAACAGATAGCGTCTGTTGTGGTTTCCTTATCAATTTAATAAAATAAAATAATAGTTTAATATTTCTTTGTGTTCCCCAAGTGGATAAGGGTGAAATAAATAAAATCACACTCACAATAAAAAGTATGGATTTTATAAATTATATCTATAAAAAATTGTTTGGAGTAAAAGGCTGATCCTCTGAATAGGTTATACCAATACCAGGTTAAGTCAGGGGTGCCAATTATAATAATTATAATAATTTATTAGTGTCCTTTGTCCTAAACAAGAAATAGGGGTTTGTTGTCTTTTCAAAAATGACTGCTTATGTGGCACACTATAATAGGTTCTGTAGATTTTATATGATTTTATTCTTATATATACAATGTTATATACAAAATTGTTGTTTTTCACTATATGTATAATGGTATGCCCCAATAAGGGTGTGAACTTTTTCTGATCCATGATTGGTTCTCCTTTATTTTAAATATGGCAGTTGAGAGTTTGTTTGTATAGCCTGATGAAACAGTGTTGAACACTGAGAAACGCGTTGCTGTTTTTATTTGGAATAAAATCCTATTTTATTTTTTAACTCTCTATCTACTGCATCTTCTTGGCTTAGGCCAGAATTATTATATTTGGAGTTTCTTTTTGGATCTTTGGTGTGAGCTACCTGACACCTACCTGACACCTATTTGCTCCCACCACACCATCCTTGGAGCTTCCCTGGACTCTCCCTGATGAGACGAGGAACCCCATCTGACGATATATTCCAAAGGAGGTCTACCGGGCGACGTGTGGTTCCGGACTGCGCATACTGCACATTGGTGCCTTACACTGTGTGAGTAAGATTCTTGTGATCTAATTGTTGCCTTGTTCTATCCATTTGATTTGCACTATGTGGCGCCCTCTATCCTTTCCTTCCTAAAAGGGTATTTAGCTCTTTTGCTGCCCAAACCCTAAACTAAAAAAAAAACACCCAAAAAACCCATAAAAAAACCTATCACTAACCCCTGAAGGTCCACTTACAGTTTTTGAAGTCCAGCTTGAACGATCTTCATCCAGATGGCCTCTTCAATCTTCATCCCGGCGGCGAAGTCCTCATCCAAGCGGCAAGAAGTCTTCATCCAGACGGCCTCTTCCATCTTCTTCCAGGCAGCATCTTCTATCTTGAGCACGGCTGCGTGGAGTGGGTCCATCCTGAAGACATCTGGCATGGAGCATCCTCTTCATATGGTCGTACGCGATTCCTTTATACTTTGTGCACTGAGCTTGTGGAATTGTCAACATAAATTACAATACCGCCTCCTCTCTTTTCTCTATCATTTCTATGGCATGAATATCCATGTATTGCAATGGCAGAGTCAGGTATTTTTGCGGTTAGCCACGATTCAGAGATCACAATAATTTTGGGTTTGTATTGTAAACACCAAGCTTGCAGTGCATCAATTTTTGGTAGTAAGCTGCGGATATTACAATGCACAAAGGAGAGGCCTTTTTTAGCTGGAAGGGAATGTGTTAGGGGACCAGGGTTAGACTCTGGTCCCTAACAATATATTTAATGGATATTGAAGATATCCATTAAATATAACAAGAAGCTCATGCTCACTGAGCTTGATAAACTTACAATTTGAAGAGGTTATGAGTAAATGCATAGGGGAAAATAGCACCATTCCTTCAAAAATATGTTTAGTATATATAAGCATCTAGGAGATGCAGACACAACAGCTTGCTTAAAATGATAAAACCATTGTCAGTGCTGTAGCAGAATGTGCAGGACTGTTTTATCAAGGCAGTCTACATATATAGCTGAATTAATTTGTAAAGCAGCAACACATGTTGCAGCACAGGGAACATTAGGTGCACACACATCTTAAAAAAAAACAAGCATGCAAAAAAATGTAACTGATACAACTTCCTGAAAAAAAAATAAATAAATAAAAGACTTAGGGGCCGAATTATCAATATGCGAGCAGACATGTTCCGATATTGCAGATCATGTCCGCTGCAAATCGATAAATGCCGAAAGTATACGCTCTTGGCATTTATCATTGCACCAGCAGTTCTTGTGAACTGCTGGTGCAATGCTGCCTCTTGCAGATTTGCAGTCAATCGGCCACTAGCAGGGGGTGTCAATCAACCCAATTGTATTCGATCTGGTTGATTCCAGGCGATGTCTGTGTGCTGCCTCAGAGCAGACGGACAGGTTATGGAGCAGTGGTCTTTAGACAGCTGCTTCATAACTTGTATTTCTGGTGAGCTTGATAAATATGCCCCATAATGTCCATATGACATAACTCGCATTAAAAAAAAGGTAAAATCGCCACATCAGGTTATGTGTATGATTGCTGAACAGAGTTTATTTGCTGGATTTGATCCTGTGTCTCCTGGTCCTTAGTTCAGTGTGCAACCTACTGAGCTATTCAGAACCTTACACATACTAGAATTATATTCAGAGAACACAACATTTGAAGCCCCCGAGTATCATACACAGAACAAAATTCCTTATAGGAGTAAAAGATTATGGCTGATTGCATGCAAAATTAGAGAAACACAGCTTTCACAAAGTAGAATTAACCTAGTACTGTGAACAAATTTGTATATTACAAACAGCAGTGGGGACAGTTTTTGTTCCATAGCAAAACAGTATACAGTGACACCAGATATACACAGATAAAGTGCTCTGTACAGATGCTCTGACGCTATTTAAGCTTAATGTTAATTCTTAAAACCCAGACTGCAGACTGAAAATGCTAAATAGCCCCCCCCGGCAGCCCTTTTCATGAGTACTTACCCCCTTCTAGAAATTAAATCCATGATTAGATGCAAAAATCTGGATAAATTACAGAACCAGAACTCTGCACTGCTTATCTAGACTGTAGTAGACCTCAGGAAATTTGAAAAAGACCAGGAAGGGAGGTGAGGCTAACAGCTGGAGTGAGGGCAAAAAAGAAAATAGCAAAAAAAGCCATCATTTTCTGTATTGAGCAAACTAAGCATTAAAAACCCATATAAACCACATCCCCTACAAAACTAGAGAGTGTATAACTAAACTGTTAACTGCACAAAAACATCAGCAGATATCTTAAAGGGCCAAACACCTATTACAGAAAGGCTCCACAGAGCTGTCAGAGAGTTAATAAATAATTAAGTATAGTGTGTAATGTTTTAAAAATGTATAGAAAATGCAGGAACCTGCACAATAGGCAAAAAAGTATGTCAAGAGGAGAAAAAGAATGAGTTCCCTGTCTATGTTGTACCTGACAAAGGACTTGTTTCCATTAAGCCGTTAAAAATGAAGCCGTAAGCAAACCTAAGTGGTGGACAGCTAAAAGTAATTTACGGCTCTATTTTAGTAGCAGGTTTCCATTTAAATAATTTCCGATTTACGTGCAGTCGCTCTTTTCGTGTAGGTGTAAGTTAGCATTGTGTTAACGCTTCCACCAGATGCCGAATTTCTAAAACATTAATAGGTTACTATGGTAACCTGATCTTACATTACACTTGATTGCATATACGGCACTGCATACAAGTGCAGTGCGTATATTTTCACCGTTGCTCGCTATTAAAAGAAAATTAAACACCTAACGCATGTGGAATATCTACCTCTAAACCACAACCCCCCACTGCAATAACTAATGTATTAACCCCTAATCTGCCAACACCCATATCACAAACTATCAAAGTTATTAACCCCTAAACTTCGATCCCCCCACAACGCAATCTAGCTATTTAAACTATTAACCCCTAATCTGGCATTCACAAACATCGCAATTAACCTAATTAAATTATTAACCCCTAATCCACCATTAACCCACATCGCAATTAACCTAATAAATCTATTAACCCCCAAATCGCAATTAACCTAATAAATCTATTAACCCCTAAACCGCCAAACCCCCATAACAAAATTAAATTAATTAAGCTATTAACTCCTAAACTGCCAACCCCCCACAATGCAAATAAAAAATTAAATTACTTGCCCCCTAACCTAACATCCCCTAAATTAACCCCAATTACATTAATTAAAAAAATCCTAAATAACAATTAAAATAAAAAATCCTAAATTACAAACTAAAATTAAAATAAAAATCCTTACATTATTATTGTTATTATTATCGGTTATTTGTAGAGCGCCAACATATTCCGCATTAATTTAAAAATTAAACCAAAAATTAAATTACAATAATTATATCTAAAATTACAAAAAAAGGCTAAAATTACAGAAAAAAATAAACTATTTTATTCAAAATAAAAAAATTAAACCTAATCCCAATCAGCTAGATTACGAGTTGTGCGTTCGTGTTTTAACGCTGAAAAAATAGTTATTTCAGTATTAAAAAAGCACCACAGCCATTACAAGTCTTGTCGGTATAGCTCTACCACAAGCCTTTTAGCCTGTACAGCAATGTCAGTCCTGCACGCGTAAAAATTATGTTTTTTTCATGGGACTTCCATAGCGCTGCAATTACAAGTTTTGCGGTGAGGCTAAAAAACCTGCATTGCACCCTAAAACGACAATATCCGTAACGCCATCTAACACTATATAAATATTATTTACCCCTAATCTGCCGTTCACCCCCACTATACTTAAAGGGACATAAAACCCAAACATTTTCTTTCATGATAGAGAATACAATTTTAAACAACTTTCCAGTTTACTTCTATCTTTTAATCAGCTTCCTTCTATTGTTATCCTTTGCTGAAAGGTTTCTCTAGGCAAGCTCAGAAGCAGCAGAGAACATAGGTTCTAGCTGTTGATTGGTGGCTGCATATATATCTTGATTGTGATTGGCTCACCAATGTGTTCAGTTAGGAACCATTAGTGCATTGCTGCTCCTTCAACAAATGATACCAAGATAATGAAACAAATTAGATAATAGAAGTAAATTAGAAAGTTGTTTAAAATTGTATTCTCTATCTGAATCAGAAAAGAAAAAATGTGGGTTTCATGCCCCTTTAAGTTATTAAGCCCTATACCGCTGCCACTGTAATAAACCTATTAACCCCTAAACTGCAAGCCCCCACAACTAAATATATTAAAATAAACTATTAACCCCTAAACCAAAAGCCCCCCCACATCACAATAAACTAAATTAAACTAGTAACCCCTAAACCTAATGCCCCTCTAACTTTAGATTAAAATTACAATTTCCCTATCTTAAATTAAATTAAAATATATCTGTCAAATTAAAAAAAACTAAGTTTAAACTAACAATTAAACTAATATAACTATTAAACTAAAATACACATTAAAAAAATCCTAACACTACTCTAAAAATTACAAAGTATCAAATAAAAAAAAATAAAAAAGACTAAATTACAAAAAATAACAAACACTAAATTGTGAAAAATAACAAACGAAATGATCCAAAATAAAAAAGAATTACATCTAATCTAATAACCCGATTCAAAATAAAAAAACACCCAAAATAAAAAACTAGCCGACAATAAACTACCAATAGCCCTTAAGTTAAACAGCTCTTTTACCTGTAAAAAATATACAACGACCCCCCCAACAGTCTAAAATAAACCTAAGCTACCCATTGCCCTGAAAAGGGCATTTGGATGGGCATTACCTTTAAAAGGGTATTTGGCTCTTTTGCTGCCCAAACCCTAAACTAAAAAAAAAACACCCAAAAAACCCATAAAAAAACCTATCACTAACCCCTGAAGATCCACTTACAGTTTTTGAAGTCCAGCTTGAATGATCTTCATCCAGATGGCCTCTTCAATCTTCATCCCGGCGGCGAAGTCCTCATCCAAGCGGCAAGAAGTCTTCATCCAGACGGCCTCTTCCATCTTCTTCCAGGCAGCATCTTCTATATTGAGCACGGCTGCGTAGAGTGGGTCCATCCTGAAGACATCTGGCATGGAGCATCCTCTTCATATGGTCGCTGCCGCACACTGAATTTTCAATGCAAGGTACGCGATTCAAGATGTCGGCGATGTCGGTGGGGGGCAGATTAGGGGTGTTTAGATGTTAGGTTTATGTTAGGGTGTTAGGTTTAAACGTTAGTTTTTTTCCCCCATAGACATCATTGGGGCTGCGTTACGGAGCTTTTCTTTCCGCCATTGCAGGTGTTAGACTTTTTTCTGATCGACTCTCCCCATTGATGTCTATGGGGGAAGCATGCACGAGCACGTCAAAACAGGGCTGTTTTTTTATGTGGTATGGAGCTTAAAAGCACCATATCGCATGCACAAGATGGGTTTTTCAAAACTTGTAATGGCTGCGCTATAGGGGGTTAAATAACACAACTTTTGTTGCGTTCATTATTTTTCCTAAAGCCCTTAAAAGGGTTTTTTGTAGGGCATTGCCCTAAGTTAAACAGCTATTTTACCTTAAAAAATACTAAGTTCTCCCCATATAACAGTAAAACCCCCCACCCACTAAACACCCCAAAATAAAAATTAAAAAACACAAAAAAATACTACCCATTGCCCCTAAAGGGGCATTTCTATGGGCATTGCACTAAAAAGGGTATTCAGTTCTTTTACTGCCCTTAAAGGGGCATTTAGCTCTTTTTCAGTGCCCAAAATCCCTAATCTAAAAAAAAACAACTAACTCTAAGCCCCAAATATTGTAGGTACTCACTGTTCCTGAAGTCTGGCGGAGAAGATCCTCTTCCAGGTTGGCAGTGAAGTCTTCTCGTAGTGGGTGTTATGAGCTGCTTATTCTATTTTCATTATTTTATATGCAGCAATTCACTTATAACCCAATAAGCTACGTATCTGCATTTTTCTAACAACTTGCTTCTAACCTAATAAGTTACACAAACCTATAACTTTGTTTTGGCTTTTCTCATAGATTGTTTTATAAATATCTAAAAATCAAGGCCTCTTTGTCTAGTATTATTTTTCCAACCCAATTAGTATCTGGCCAAATTCCAAGAAAGCATATCTTACTAATTACAACATAGAGAACCTGTTTTTTTTTTAGCAACCACTAATCACGTGAGATTTATTGGCCAATCATTATCAGCCAATTAGCTCTCTGCTTTGTAAGTTACTGTAATAGTATACAAAATGCATGTATATGACAATGAGTTAATCTTGCATTGCTGTGTTTTGTGCTGGGACACTGTTGCATCAGTGTAATAAAGATTACCTCTCCTGAGGTGAGCCCTTATTTGATAAATATCTGGTCTGGACCTCTTTATTACTGCACCTGAGACGAGCTCACTCATGACAGTAACTTGGCCACTCTGGTGGGACGTGCTGCAGGTTGACCTTCCGTGCCTCCCTGGCTGGGAACCAACATCTGTGCGCACCCATCTGATTCAGGACTATAGCTTACCTGTGGGAGGTTTTGTCTTGTTGGCCAGGGAGTCCCGGGGGTGATAAGGGAGTAAGTCCTGAGGAACAGACCACAAACAACGGACACAATCGACCCCTTGGACCGGTCTGTGAGTGTCTTTCTTCTTGTCTTTTGTGTTCATGTATGTGTAATATATGTTGTGGGTCTATTACCCGGTTTTTGTTTTATATACTGGATCACTATTAAATTCAGTGGGACATCTGTCTGGCAGTTAAACACCATTAGGGTGCCAGCCCACTATAAAATAAAATTTCAGGTGATAGGGATTTTTACAGAGCCAGAAATAGTGATTCAAGACATATTGTGACTTGAGACTATAGTGCTAATCTCTACCGCTAAGCAGGGACGTTGAGGTAGTGTCCGTCCGGTAACTGCAGGGACTTGATTGACTATAGTGCTAATCTCTCCCACTAGGCAGGGATGTTGCAGAAGTGTCCATCCGGTAACTGCCGGGACTTGATTAGGGATTAAAGTGAGGTGTGGATTTTGATTTGTTGAAGTGCCCCTGTTTTTGGTCGAATTTTTGTTGACTGGGCCCTTTGTCATCAAAATTTACATTTACTTTAAGGAACAGGGATATAATAATGTAATCCCGGTTGTCTAAAGTAGACAAAGACTCTCCCCTTGTTAAAGTATATGCAAATTAGGGAAAACTCAGTACTGCTTGGTTAAAAAAAAAAAAAAAATACTTTATACTTTGTGCACAGAGCTCTGAGTTTCCTACATTCTCGGCCTTGATCCTGAATTAAGGTGGCCGAGATTTGGGTCCTTTGAGCTCTCTAAATTAATTGCCCTCCACAATCTTCTGGTTGATATATGCCCTAACCAGATAGACTACTATTATCTTTTTGATAATAGTAGGGTTGCGGACGTCAAAACCCAAATGAAAATGTGTTTTCTGTGTCACTAAAAGTTTGATGTATGTTAAAATTGCATAAGAATAAATGCTGGGAGTGAAATATCAATCCTCCGCCTATCCTCTGCCACCTATCCTCCTACCTATCCTCTGCCACCCAAATCCAGATTTTCAATTCATCCTAGAAGTGGATGCTTCTTCTGTTGCTGCTGGGGCTGTTCTTTCCCAACGAATTCCTGACACAGGAAAGATTCATCCTGTAGGATTCTTCTCCTAGACATGTACTCCTTCTGAATTAAACTATGACGTAGACAATAAAGAGTTGCTTGCCATTAAAATGGCTCTGGACGAATGGAGGCATTGGCTGGAGGGTACTTCTTTACCGTTTTCCATACTCACAAATCATAAAAACCTTCTATATCTCCAAACTGCCAAACGACTGAATTCCAGGCAAGCACGTTGGTCTTTATTCTTCTCACGTTTTCATTACAATCTGTCTTATATACCTGGTTCTAAGAATATTAAAGCTGACACCCTTTCAAGACAATTTCAAACTACTTCAACTCCTGAGTCTGGTACCATCCTTCAACCTCATAAAGTCATAGCCCAGTTATCAACTTCTTGGTTACAAGACTTACAATCTGCTCAGAAGGATCTTCCTTTGTCTTGCAAATCCCCTGATAGTCTACTCTTTGTTCCTGAACGTCTTCGTTCCAAGATCCTACATTGGGCTCATGATAGTCCTCTCTCTGGACATCCAGGCATCAGTAACACCGCTCGGAATCTCAAACAACATGTCTGGTGGCCTACTCTCACTCAAGATGTTAAAGATTATGTCTCAGTATGCACACAATGTGCTACTAATAAGACTCCTCATCAACTTCCTTCTGGTTTGCTCCAACCGTTACCCATTCCTCATCAGCCTTGGACCCATTTATCCATGGATTTTATTACCGACCTTCCTCTTTCAGCTTGAAACAACACTATTTGGGTGGTAGTCGACAGGTTCACTAAAGCAGCTAATTTCATTCCTTTACCTGGCTTACCGTCTGCCAAAAGTCTTTCTGAACTTTTTCTTTTAAATATTGTGAGATTACATGGGTTCCCTCTGGATATCATTTCGGATAGAGGGGTACAATTTGTTTCCCGGTTTTGGAGATCACTCTGTAAACACTTTGGAACAACAAACTCTTTGTCTACTTCACATCATCCACAATCTAATGGTCAGACCGAAAGGGTAAACCAGTGCCTTGAAACTTATCTTAGACATTATGTGGACCATCATCATTCTAATTGGACTTGTTATCTCCCACTAGCAGAATTGGCTCATAACGCCCGATACAATTCCTCTCTTCAGACTTCTCCTTTTCATGCGGCCTATGGATTTCAACCCAGTACGTTTCCTCTGCATACTTCTTCCACAGAAAATACTGCTTCTGATCTATCTGCCCGAAGGTTAACTCATCATTGGCGGAGGATACGTCTTCTTCTTTCCAAAGCTTCTAATCGTTATAAGTTCTATTCAGATCTTCGACGGAAGAAGGCATCCAAATATCGACCTGGCGATAAGGTTTGGATTTCTTCACGTCATCTTCACCTCAAACAACCTTCAACCAAATTGTGACCACGATACGTGGGTCCTTTCCGAATACTGGGTCAAGTCTGTTCTACAGCTTACCGAATTGCTCTTCCCAAAACTCTCAAAGCCCATCCTGTATTCCATGTTTCTCTTCTGAAACCTATGTTATCTAATAGGTATTCTAAACATATGTCCAAACCTCCACCTCTTTTGATTAATGGACAACCTGAATTTGAAGTCAGCCACATTCTAGATTCCAAACTTCGTGGAAAGGTTCATGGGAAAGGTTATTCAGTCACGGAGCAATCCTGGGAGCCAGTCCAACAGGTGAACGCCCCTGCCTTAATTAAGGCCTTCCACAAGACTCACCCTACTAGGCCTGGTCCTGTCCCCCAGAGGGGTCCTTGAGGGGGAGGGGATGCTGTCACTATTCTGTCCGTTCATCGCCGTGTTGCCGCCGCTCCCGGATCTCCTCTGCCTGCAATTACGTCACGTTGCCTAGCAATGTGATGCGTTCTCTGACACTCCCCTCTGATGTCACGGCTCCTCTCCCGTGCCTTTAAATGACGGCGGGAGATCTTACTTGAGGCCCGTTTGTTCGCTTGTCTCCGGGGCTGTGAGTACTTAATTCCGTATCTGTATTTGACCATTGCCTGCCTGACCTTGCTTTTGCCTAGACCCTCAAACTGTCTCCTGGATATACTGACCCTTGCCTGTCTGACCTTGCTTTTGCCTCAATCCTAGCAAACCTGTTTAAAGGGACATTTATTATTTGTTTGCTGTAAATCTACATATGAGAACATATATCATTTGTTTGCTGCTAATCTGTTTAAAGGGACATGTTTTATTTGTTTGCTGCAAATCTGCTAAAAAGAACATATATCCTTTGTTTGCGGCTAAACTGTTTAAAGGGACATTTTTCATTTGTTTGTTGCAAACTTGCTTAAAGGGACATTTATCATTTGATTGCTGCAAACCTGCTTAAAGGGACATTTATCATTTATTTGTTGCAAACCTGCTTAAAGGGACATTTATCATTTGTTGGATACAAATCTGCTTAAAGGGACGCTAATCATTTGTTTGTTGCAAACCTGCTTAAAGGGACATTTATTATTTTTTATTGCAAATCAGCTTACAGAGACATTTATAATTTTTTCCTTCCAACTACCTAAAGTTTATCCTACTAAAAGGGTTCAACCGCTATCTCTTGTGTATCAATCTAGACCTCAAGAAAATATACAGAGTTTCTACTTCTTTTGTGAGTACATTGTATCCTGCTTATTTTGTTTCCTGAGTGGGTCACGTCCTGGTTATTTCTCAGTGTGCTAGCGTGTGTTTTACTTTTCACGCTAGCAGTTGGGTTAAATCCTGGGCTGATCCTATACGGCTGACAGATATTTGTTTTATGCATGGGCTGATGAGAGATTTAATGTGCTTCCACCTGTTTGAGACATATAACATATATTGTTTTTGCAAGTGAAGTAACTAAGGACTTTGTAATTGCGATGGTGTGTGTGATTTTTGGTCACGCTCTAGTAAATAGAGTTTTTCTGGTATATGTGATAAATAAGAGTTTATCTAAGTATGTTGTATTTGCAAGATTTGTGCAAGGAGTTAGTGGAAAAGATAAAATAAGGTTATAAGCTGTATATCATTAAATATATCTTAAGTATTTGAGTCTGTTTCTTTTGCAATAAATATTTAAGTATATACAGGTTGTGATGTAGTGGGGAAGTGGAATTTTGATGGTCAATAAGACAAGTGTCTTAAAAATGGCTAGGTTGAATATATAATATACATAATAAATGGCCAGCCCTTTTGGGGACTGTACACTGTAAACTAGTTTTTATATTAATGTATTTTCAATGACTTGTTATACAAGCTGCATAGTATAAAATAGGAGAAATTGCATTTGCAAGTTTTTTTGTAAATATGAAGTAGCTGGTTTTGTGCTTTCAAAACACAGTTATTGCAATGGGTTGAATTTCAGATTATAAGCATATCTCATTGTGTTCCTTATCTTATATTTGTCTGTAAAATCAGAGCTCAGTGCTTAGACAGAGCAATGGAAAATTGTAATTTTATTACTTAAAGGACTAGTTCACTCATGAGAAAGGAGTTCATGAGCAGCAATAACACTATATTAACAAGTAAAGAAGATAATACATAAATGTAGTAGTTTGTAAAATATATTCTTTTTTTTTTTTTACATTTTTTTGTCTTCTTTGCAGTTCAGCTAAATGTCCCTGGAATGCCCTGATAAAAGGGCAGTGCTACAATGCTCTATTACCCCGCCCCATGGCCAATCAAAGTGCTGTAGTAAATGATATTCTAAAGACAGTAAACCTCCAATGTTCACACACAATCAGCAGCTAACAAAATAAATTAAAATATCACTCCCCACACTTTACATTTAACTGTCTCTGGAAGCATAATAATTGCATAAAACCTGGATGATTTTCTATATTTTTACTTTATTTTGTTTTACAATAGTTTGGTTACATAACCTTGCGCAGAGACCTTTCCTTGTATATATAATATAAGACCTGCCGTTTAGATAGCAGACATTTAGGCAGTATAAATCAATCCTCTCTGTAATGCAAACTGAACTGATGACAGCTGCCTGCAGTCTTTGTGCTGCAGTGCAATCTGTGAGACTAGCAGTGGAAAAACAAGAGTTACATTTGCTTTCCAGCTGATTGAGGCTTCATGCCGATGTGGATTTGACTTCTAAGTTGAATACATACAGGTCTGTGTAAAAGTGTGTTCTAAGACAGGAGTGGAATTGCATGTTGCAAACATTTTTTTTGTTTGTTTTTTCTCCTCTTCAAATATGCTGCAAACTGAGAGATATCACTGACCTGAATGTATTTAAGCTCTAAAAAAACTGCTCACTGTTCAACACGGAGTCAGGGGGTATAGCATGTGCTATGCACTGAATGCAGGGGAAAAAATAATAATAATAATAATATTTAAAGGGGTACAGGCAAACTGATTTAAAATCTGAGATTTAAAAAAATATATATTTTCAGAGAAAGAAAATGAAGTTTATTGTATGCTCAGCACTAGTATATTTAACTATGTCAGCAGTTTCAATTCAAAATATTCTTAATTTGGGTAAACTGTCCCTTTAACTCCTGCACCACTGTGCCAGTATAAAACTTTTACTATAGGTGGGAATACCACAGGCTAAATCAGCTATTTCAAATGCCAAAATAGAGGAATGGAGCTTGTACAGGGACATTCTTTACACATTTATGTGCCACACGCAGGACACCTCTTACTCAATCAGAGAAATACACATTTCTCAAACCAACGTCTCACTAGGTATGAAACTGCTCCTTGTACCTTCTATTATCACTATCCTCCGCTGTACCTCTCTCAACCCAGCAACTTTGTTACCTCTGCCTGATGATGGTACCCCACACCATGACTGTTTATCTGTATCCCTCTTTTTCTCCAAACCAAGGGATGATCTCTCTGATGTGCCTCTACCTAACCTGGATTGGACACTGTACTGTGATGGAAGTTGGAGGATGGTGAATGGTTCTTCTATAGTCACAAAAGATTCTGTTATAGAGGCCAAGGCCCTCCCATCTCACTACAGTGCCCAAGCGGCTGAGCTACATGCACTCACCCGTGCTTTGTCAACTCTCAAAGGACAGGTCAGTAAACATTTACACTGATAGTAAATATGCTTTAGGGATTGTACATGCCACTGGTCAATTATGGAAATTAAAGGGTTTTCTAACTTCTGCTGGTACCCAAATTTCCAATGCACCACAAGTTTCTGCACTCCTTGACTCAATCCATTTACCCACTTCCATCTCTGTCATGCATTGCAAAGCATATACCCACTCACAGGAACCCATTTCACTTTCTAATAGTTATGCTGATCGAATTGCTTAGCATGCAGCTTCTCTGCCATTTATCCTTCTCTCACCCCCACTCACGACAGTAACTTGGTGACTCTGCCACTCACAAACCTCACCCTCTTGACACTACATTGTCTTCTCTTTACACTTTTCTTCAGGAACAAACTGTTCACCTCTGGACTATTCTTGGTCTTACCTGTGACTCTTTTGGTATCTGGTCCACTCCAAATGGATGCCCTGCTCTACCTCAACCACACCTCTCTCATATGCTATACTTTCTGCATAACCAAACACACTGAGGTACCACACAACTTGCTGAAACCCTTAACAGACAGTGGTTCCCCCCCCCCCCCAGTATCCATCAAGCTGCAAAATGAGTTGTATTGAATTGTGAGACGTGCTCAATTCAATCCAGGGTGGGAACCTAAAGGCCCACCAGGTGGATGCCCATGGGCATTTCAACCTTTTGAACATTTACAAATAGACTTTCCTGACATGTCTCCTTGTAGGGGTTTCAAACATTTACTTGTGGAGGCCTTTCCTACTAGAACTGTGAAAGCCCAAGAAGTTGCCAATTGAATGCTAAAAGAACTCATGCCCAGGTTTGGCCTCCCCAGAGTAATTGAATCTAACAGAGGAACACATTTCACAAGTAATATTATTCAGCAACTGACATTAGCCTTAGGCTTTACTTGGCATCTCCATACCCCTTGGAATCCAGGAAAGCTCAGGCCAAGTGGAAAGAACCAGACCCTAAAACAGAATATTGCTAAAATTTATTCCCAAGCAAGCCTTAAATGGGTAGATGCTTTGCCCCTAGCACTGTATGGGACTCGCACAAACCATAGGGGGACCCTCAAGCTCTCACCATATGAACTGTTGTTTGGTAGGCCACCTCCTTTGTATAGTGCCAACACCTTACACCTGCCTGACTTTGCAGTGGGTGATGTACAACTAACTGCTTATCTTTTGCAACTGCAGACTTTCTCTCCACAGACATGTCTCTCTCAAAGTCTTTGCCATTGAATGTGACTGCACACCCCTTCCAGTCAGGTGACTCTATTTTAGTCAAGACCTATCAAAAGAAGTCACTGCAGCCTCTCTGGAAAGGTCCTTACTGGTTTTGCTGACTACTCCAACAACTATTAAAGTTGCCAAGGTCAACTCTTGGATCCACTACTCCAGGTGTAAAAGATACAGCCCAGAAAAAGAGGCAGCCTGCAACGGAGCAAAGAAAGAAGAAGCTGGGGCAACCAAGGCCTCTGAAGAAGGGGTAACCAAGACCCCTGATGACGAGTGATTAATTCAGACCCTTAATGGTTTGAAACTCAGACTAAACTGAAAGATTTGCCTTCCTTACTCTTATTTTCATTGTCTCACTCCTCTGTTGATATCTTGAGTAACATTTCTCAATAATGTCTCCTTTGTTTTGTGTCACACTTTTGACCATGCTCTCTTACTCTATTTCCTAATATGTGTCTCCTGGTCAGTGTGTTTATTCTAACCCTTTTACTAAATAATCTTGTTCTGGTAATCTTGTATCTGTGGCAGTTTTCCCTCCCACTACTAGCTGCCCCGACAAGTAATTATACTCAAAGTTCGCAATAAAAGTCCTAAGGGTTTTGTTATCCAGTATATTTGCATAGCCCCCACTACTGAATGTGGTTTGAACATTATGGAGTAGGTAGCTGAGAAACTAAAGTTACCCCTCCTTACTTGGTGTTCCCATATATATAACTATAACTACCTTTGCCACAACCCCTTTTTACCCCCATTATTCTTTTCCCCATAATGATAATTTACCCAATGCCCAATTGTCCTAAGAGAACGGTCCCTTAGGTGAATAGGGACTAAACTGACATGTTGTCCTACTCCAATCTTTAGCCAATCACACTGAGAGCAACTGCTATATTTGTGCTCACATTGCTACTCATTATAAGGGGGGTATTCCTCTCATGGATAATAATGTTGATTTGTTTACCTTTGATTTGTCTACTTTTTTTCCTCCAGGCACACCATTGTTCAACCTATTAGGCAATTTTATCTCCTTGGGAGGCACCTCATATGGTACTATCTGCACTGAAATTGGCCAAGGTACGGTGTGGTTGGGTGCCTCCCTATGTGAGTATGTAATTTCAAGTAAAGACACTTATTTCCGGCTGGTAAATTCCTCTGGAATGTTCCTGACTGTGAATTATAATCTCACTGCATTTTTTTTGTTTCCCTTGTACAATCTTTCCTTAACAGACCACCCCCTGGGTTGTATTGGATATGTGGACAGACAGTGGTGTCAGTCCTCCCTGGTAACTATACAGCCATCTGCTTCCTGGGTGTGGTAACCCCAGCCATCCGTGTTGTTCCCATGCTGCCCTTGGGCCCAATTCGCAATAAAAGTGAATCTGGAAGCTCTCTGCTCCCACTTGTCCAACAGTATGCTGGAGATTCAACTGGTCAAGCTATCCTCCCGGCCGTTGGTGTCTACCTGAATCATCAGGACATAATCATGTTGTCTGTGATTCTACAGACTTTCATGAATGAGAGTGCAGGAGTTGTTCAGAGTGTGGCCCCAGAGTTGAAGCAGCTTAGACAACTAACATTGCAAAATAGGATGGCCCTTGATTACTTCCTGGCTTCCCAAGGGGGGTGTAGTCTTGTGAGCAAAGAATGTTGTACCTACGTTATTGATCAATCACTTAATTTGAGTCACCATCTCACAGTTATTAGGTCCTTTTCCCATGATGTCCAGGATGTGATTGATGACAAATTTGGCCTTGGAGGTATTGACCATCTCTTTAATTGGCTACCTAATTTGGGATGGTTAAGCTCCCTTTTTCTGTATGGAATTGTTATTATAGTATGAATAATCCTGATGTGTTGCTGTATACAATGTGTTTTCTCTGTGTCTCATTCTTCTCCCAAATACTTGTTTACCTCTATATGTTTTGAATCTCCCCACCATGTTGAGATCTCTCTTGACCCTGATTTCTTCTGAGTTCACCTACTTCTCTCCTGCTCTATGTCTCTTCTGACCTCTTGATCTAACAATGTTATTGCCTAACCACCAGCTGTGTCCTAAATTTCCCTGTCTTATCCCTATGCAGGATGCACTACGTCCCTAGGATCATCTAGAACTTTCCTACATTGGGAAACTGGCCATGGACATATATATATATATATATATATATATATATATTAATGTTTAGGTAGTCTACTCCACCCGACGGCGCTTAGCGTCCGGGAATAGCGGAATAGTCTACTACCTAACAACTTTACTCCTACCTTGTTTTTGCTTACCCTCTTGTAGTCCTGTGAACCATCTTGGATGGGAGCACCCATGTACTAATAGCATTGTGATTGTCAAACCACCATGAGTCACATTGACTTTTTGTGATCGCGGCACTTTGACGTTTGCGATCAAAGGGGGGAATGTTATGAGCTGCTTATTCTATTTTCATTATTTTATATGTTTAACCAAACTTTTCCTTTTCTTTTACTGAACTCTTCTCTGAAACTGCAGATATATTACTTCTGTATTTTCCAGCAATTCACTTATAACCCAATAAGCTACGTATTTGCATTTTTCTAACAACTTGCTTCTAACCTAATAAGTTACACAAACATATAACTTTGTTTTGGCTTTTTCTCATAGATTGCTTTCTAAATGTCTTAAAATCAAGGCCTCTTTGTCTAGTATTATTTTTCCAACCCAATTAGTATCTGGCCAAATTCCAAGAAAGCATATCTTACTAATTCTAACATAGAGAACTAATCACGTGAGATTTATTGGCCAATCATTATCAGCCAATTAGCTCTCTGCTTTGTAAGTTACTGTAATAGTATAAAAATGCATGTATATGAAAATGAGTTAGTCTTGCATTGCTGTGTTTTGTGCTGGGACACTGTTGCAACAGTGTAATAAAGATTACCTCTCCTGAGGTGAGCCCTTGTTTGATAAATATCTGGTCTGGACCTCTTTATTACTGCACCTGAGACGAGCTCACTCACGACATGGGCAACATCTTCCATCTTCATCCATCTTCATCCAGGACCAAGCCGGGGCGGAGCAAAAATAACCACAGAACTGAAGACCTTGGACCTTGGAGTCGCGGAGCGTGGAGGATCCTCTTCGTACGATCACCGTACACTGAGAATTGAATGCAAGGTATGCATTTAAAAATGGTGTCACTTGCATTCCTATTGGCTGATTTGTATCTTCAAATTCAAATCAGCCAATAGGATGAAAGCTACTGAAATCCTATTGGCTGTTGTAATCTGAACAGATTTTTTTTAGTGTTAGGTTTTTTTATTTTGGGGGGTTTGGTGGGTGGGGGTTTTACTGTTAGAGGGGGACTTAGTATTTTTTAATGTAAAAAAGCTGTTTAACTTAGGGCAATGCCCTACAAAAGGCCCTTTTAAGGGCTATTGGTAGTTTAGTTTAGATAAAAGGGTGTTTTTATTTTGGGAGGGCTTTTTTGATTTCATAAGGATTAGGTTTAATTTTTTTATTTTGGATAATTTGGTTTATTTTTTCTGTAATTTTAGCCTACAACACCTCCATCAGAGGGCAACCCCACAATCGTATATTAGGGAAATGTTAGTTTGATTAAACCTGAGGATCTATGTAGTAACCTATCAAACTATCCAAATATTACACATAAAGAATGCTAATACGCCAGGAAACATAGATAATTGGGTAGGCCACAGAAACAAAGTATCGAACAAGAACACCACAACACCTCTATCAAAGGGCAACCTCAAGCTAATATGTAAGGGAGCTGTTGCCTTGATACAAACATGAGGATCTATTTAGTGAACTGTGATACTATGCGTGTGTAAAAATGCAGACGACACTGAGAAATATGAATAGACATGGAGTAATTAAATAAGTGTATCCCCTTGTATATCAGACAAAGTATCGGAACAGCAAACGGAAACATAAATGTCTCTTAAAAGTTTTTAAATTGGACTGGTCTGCCAGGTATGTATGTCTGAAAGTATTTCAAAATGTTGTGCAATCCAAAACATAGCACTCATGTTGATCGACAAATGTGCAGGCTATAGTCCTATGTCATGTAATCATGTACTTGGAGATCCAGTAACAAGTGTTAGGAACACAAAGGCCAAGCACAAATCAGCATAACAGTCTTTTGTCGAAAGATTTTATGACTCAGCGTGTCTGCATATCTTTGCATGTTTGTGACCAAGAATTTTTGTCTCACCAAACAAGTAAAAGTTATTAGGCTTTAGCATCTTATGTGCGTTTCATCCCCTTCCTTGTCAGGGACTTCCTTAGGGCTGACGTCACCGAGTGTCAGGATGCCTTTTATAGGCTAATTTCAGCTATGCCTACGGGAACGATGAAAGTTTGTTATGAAATAGCTTACATCAGTGCAGAATTTGGTCAGTCTCTTTTTGTAGATTTAATCACATCACATTGTGAAAAAATAATAAAAAAAAGAAGTAAACCCTTTAAAAACACAAAAATAAAATAAACAGAATTTTTGGAGTGAAAGGGGTCTATTTATCAAACCATCAACCGAAAATACGATTAAATTATGCGTCGTAGTTGTCGTGAGATTGATCTGCCGTAGTTATCAAAGCGTCAAAATCGGCAATTGTTGAAATTTGTGACATTATATACGAACCTGCGATCTCAATCCGACTCAGATTGATGCTTGCGTCATTACAGATGTTTCAAATTCAGATTCAACTCTATTTGAACCTTTTCCAAATTTATCAAACATTTAACAGGTACGCTTGCGTCTATTCCGACGCAGCGTACCTAGTTTTTAATCCACCACCCTCCAGGTCGTGGATGCTATAGAAGTCAATGGGAGTCTGAAAACACAGAAAGCTTATGTTTGATGCTGCAAGAGAAGAAAGTATATTACATAATAAAAGTAAATTAAAAACTCTATTAAAATTGTATACCCTTTCTAAATCAAACAATATTATTGATCCACATTTGGTGCACTAGTAGATATAGGGATAAAAATGAAAAATACATTACTACTTATTGATTATGCTACAAATTTGTCTCTCATTACAAAGCAAGGGAACAATATTATTTATACAAATTTGTTGAAAGTTTTGCCCCAAACTTGTCGCACTAATAGATATATAGATAAAAATGAAATAAATACACAACATAATATAGTTAACTTCCTTTTTATTTTTTGGGAAAAATCTATTTGCAACATGCTTAAGCCATGTAATACTTTTCAACCACTTTTGATTGTAATATGCATAATCACATGATTTATTCCATCAGCCAATCTGATTCAAATATACATTTTAAACTATCACTAACGAATCAAAATGCTCGATAGTTGTGTCATTGTTTACTCATCAGAACTTTAAGTGCCATTTGTTTCATTGTGTATTATACTTTGAAAGTATGTATATGCGAATTAAAGATAAACATTGATGCTGACATTAGGACACACAGTGTAATATTTTAGGCAAGGATTTTAAAATTAGAATTTATGTTTGATTCAATATAATCTTAAGCTTTTAGCTCAAAGGGATAGCCCACCTAACATTAAACTGTCAAGATACAGATACAGCAGAAATTAAAATCACCTCTTTACTGTCATGCTATTGTCAGTGTATTTCTTCCTTCTCTTGAATTTCTTTTTCAGTAAGAAATGTCATCTTATACGCCAGCCCATTTTATAACACCTGTGAAGGGGTGGTTTTTAAAACTAGATTGCAATCAGGAGGGGTTACACAGGTACAGAGAAAAAACTGGCCCAGCTCTTAAAATATCCATTGATTGCAAATAAACACGGAAAGATATGAAGACACTGAGTCATAAAATCTTTCGACTGTTATGCTGATTTGTGCTTGGCCTGTGTGTCCCTAAAACTTGTTACTGGATCTACAGTTACATGATTACATGACATAGGAATATAGTCTGCACATTTGTTGATCGACATTAATTTGGAGTGCTATGTTTTGGATCACACGACTTTTTGAAATACTTTTAGACATACATACTTGGTGGGCCAGTCCAATTTAAAATCTTTGGAGAGACATTTATGTTTCTACTTACTGTTCCGATAATTTGTCTGATATACAAGGGGATACTCTTACTTTGTAACTCCATGTCTATTCATATTGCTCAGTGTCTTCTGCAATTTTACACATGCATAGTATCACAGGTCACTACATAAATCCTCATATTTGTATCAAGGCAACAGCATACTTTGTTTCTGTGGCCTACCCAATTATCTATGTATGTTTCCTGTCATATTAGCACTCTTTATGTGTAATATTTGGATAGTTCCATAGGCTACTACATAGATCCTGAGGTTTAATCAAGGCAACATTTCTCTAATATATGATTGTGGGGTTGCCATTTGATGGAGGTGTTGTAGGTTTCCTATTTTTGAAAGTCCATATATTTTTTTATGTCATCATAATTTGTGGTTATAGGAGATGTCTCCCATGTGCATTATGATTGGTCAGATTCTTGTATGCGTTATGGTTTTTTGCATCTTTGCTTATCTTTAAATTTCGGTTTTGTTTCCTAACACCTTATGGATATTCTAAGATACACACATGTGTTGCAAATCAATTTGTGTTGAAATAAATGCACATGAATTGTGAATAAATTGAGTTAATGAGTGCTGAATTCCCTGTCTTTTTTGATAAGTATTACTTATCCTAATCTTCTCTTTCTTGATATTAGAAATTTGATATACTGTATATACTGTATATATATATATATATATATATATATATATATATATATATATATATTAGCTGTTGCCCGCGGCTTTGCTCACGTGGATTTTGTGATTTGTAAAAAATAGTGAAAAATCCCACCATTCGAAACGACATGTGCCCTCACTTGTATGCCTGTAATCTAATGATCAATTTTCGGTAAGTATGTTTTCATTAGTTAAGACATTCTCAGCTATGGTTTGGCACTTTATGTATTAATATAAAGTTCTAAATATATGTATTGTACTTATATTTGCCATGAGTCAATTTATGTATATTTCTTTTTGGAGACTATCAGTTTCATATTTGGGAATAAACATATTTAGGAAAATATTTTTCTTACCTGGGGTATAGTCTTTTTTCAGATTGACTGCTTTTTCATAAAATTTTTGCAGGGCAAAATTAGGCTCAAGAGGTCGCAAAATGCCGATGTTTATTGCGTAATTTTTAGTGCGAGAATTTTTTTGCCGCAAAGGTACGTCCAGTGACGCAAATTCGTAATTTCTGGCATCTTAGTTGATGCCTAGTTTCCTTACACAAGGTTGCGTCTGCAATGACGCAAGTATGTCATTTCCGGCTGTTAGCGCAAAAAAATTCATTTTGTGTTGTGCGACATACTTGGCGCCAAATACTTTCATTATTTAAAACCCCATTCCTATACACCTCTTGCCTTTTTCTATGTCAGAGGGCTATGCTGTTTGCATTTTTTACCATTCCTGATACTGCCATATAAGGAAATTGATAATTTTGCTTTATATGTTGTTTTTTCTCTTACATTTGCAAGATCTCTCAATCTGATCCTGTCTCAGAAACAATTGTTGGAACCCAGCTGCCTGATAACAGCTCTACCAAAGCTAAGTGTATCTGTTGTAAATATGTGGAGATTATATCTCCAGCTGTGGTATGTAATAGTTGTCATGATAAGCTTTTACATGCAGATAATGTATCCACCAGTAATAGTACAATGCCTGTTGTTCTTTCAACATCTAATGTACATCATATCCCTGTGAATATAAAAGATTTTATTGCTGATGCAATTCAGAAGGCTTTGTCTGCTATTTCGCCTTCTAATAAACGTAAAAGGTCTTTTAAAACTTCTCATAAAGTTGTTGAAATTTAAAATGACCGACAACAAACTGAATTATTCTCATCTGTTGAGGATCTATCTGATTCAGAAGATCCTTCCTCATATATTGACAGTGACAAATCTACTTATTTATTTAAAATGGAGTATATTTGTTCCTTTTTAAAAGAGGTGTTGATTACATTGGATATTGAGGAAACTAGTCCTCTTGATACTAAAACTAGTAAACATTTAAATTCTGTTTATAAACCTCCTGTGGTTACTCCAGAGGTTTTTCCAGTTCCTGATGCTATTTCTGATATGATTTCTAAGGAATGGAATAGGCATGGTACTTATTTTATCCCTTCTTCAGAAATTTTAGGTCTCATGACTGCAGCTACGGACACAATCCCCTTTGCTCATTTTCATATGAGACCTCTCCAGTTTTGTATGCTGAATCAATGGTCCAGGGATTATACAAAGATATCACAATTAATATCCTTAAATCCCAATGTTTGACTCTCTCTGACTTGGTGGTTAGATCACCATTGTATAGTTCAAGGGGCCTCTTTTATTCGTCCGACCTGGACTGTGATCACAACATATGCAAGTCTTTCAGGTTGGGGAGCTGTCTGGGGATCTCTGACAGCACAAGGGATTTGGAAATCTCAAGAGGTGAGGTTACCAATCAATATTTTAGAACTCTGTGCTATTTTCAGGGCTCTTCAGGTTTGGCCTCTGTTGAAGAGAGAACCATTCAGTTGTTTTCAGACAGACAATATCACAACTGTGGCATATCATCAGGATGGGACTCACAGTCCCCAAGCTATGAAAGAAGTATCTTGGATACATGCTTGGGCGGTCTAATTTCTACGGTTCATATCCCAGGTGTAGACAATTGGGAAGTGGATTATCTCAGCCGTCAGACTTTACATCCGGGGGAGTGGTCACTCCATCCAGATGTGTTTCCTCAGATTGTTCAGATGTGGGGTCTTCCAGAAATAGATCCAATCTAAAAAAGAAACTTCCCAGGTACCTGTCCAGGTCCAGGGATCCTCAGGCGGAGGCAGTTCCTTGGTGTTACCAACCTGCTTATATTATTCTTCCAAAAGTGATATCCAAGATCATCATGGAACAACTGTTTGTGTTGCTGGTAGCTCCAGCATGGCCTCACAGGTTTTGGTATGCGTATCTTGTTTTTGATGTCCAGTTGCCAACCTTGGCCACTTCCTTTAAGACCAGATCTTCTGTCTCAAGGTCCATTTTTCCATCAGGATCTCAAATCAATAAAATTTAAAGGTATGGAAATTGAACGCCTAGTGCTTAGTCATAGAGGTTTCTCTGACTCAGTGATTAATACTATGTTACAGGCTCGTAAATCTGTTTCTAGGAAGTTTTAGTATCGAGTTTGGAAGACTTATATTTCATGGTGTTCTCATAAATTTTCTTGACATTCTTTGAGAATTCCTAGAATTTTACAGTTTCTTCAGATGGTTTGGACAAAGGTTTGTCTGCAAGTTCCTTGAATGGACAAATCTCTGCTCTTTCTGTTTTATTCCACAGAAAGATTGCTAAGCTTTGTGATATTCACTGTTTTGTACAGGCTTTGGTCCGTACCAAGCCTGTCATTAAATCAATTTCTCCTCCTTGGAGTCTTAATTTGGTTTTGAAGGCTTTACAGGCTCCTCCATTTGAGCCTATGCATACTTTGGACATTAAACTACTTTCTTGGAAAGTGTTGTTCCTTTTGGCCACCTCTTCTGCTAGAAGACTTTCCGAATTATCTGCTCTTTCTTGTTAATCTCCTTTTCTGATAAGGCAGTTTTGTGGACTTCATTTAAATTTCTACCTAAGGTTGTGAATTCTAACAACATTAATATAGAAATTGTTGTTCCTTCTTTGTGTCCTAATCCTAAGAATTCTTTGGAGAGATCCTTACATTCTTTAGATGTTGTAAGAGCTTTAAAATATTATGTTGAAGCTACTAAAGTTTTCAGGAAGACTTCTAGTCTATTTGTTATCTTTTCTGGTTCTAGGAAAGGTCAGAAGGCTTCTGCCATTTCCTTGGCATCTTGGATAAAGCTTTTGATTCATCAGGCCCCGCCTCAGAGAATTACAGTTCATTCTACTAGATCAGTCTCCACTTTGTGGGCTTTTAAGAATGAAGCTTCAGTAGATCAGATTTGCAAAGCAGCAACTTGGTCTTCTTTGCATACATTTACTAAATTCTACCGTTTGGGTGTATTTGCTTCTTCGGAAGCAGATTTTGGTAGAAAAGTTTTTCAGGCAGCTGTTTCAGTTTAATTCCTCTGCTTATGTTTAAGTTTTTTTCTTTTCATTTATGAGAATAAACTTATATTTTGGGTTATGTAATTATTTTTATCCCTCCCTCTCTAGTGACTCTTCTGTGGAGTTCCACATCTTGGGTATTACTATCCTTATTATTACTTACCTGATAAATTAATTTCTTTCACATTGGCAAGAGTCCATGAGACCCACCCTTTTTATGGTGGTTATGATTTTATAAATGGTCGAAATGAAAATGATGTTGGTCTCAAATTTACCTTTGAAACACATAAGGGATGCATAACTATTTGGATCTTACTCTTACAGCAGGTGATCAGGGACAGGTCCTATGTGATATCTATAGGAAACCAATTACCAAAAATACCCTCTTACACACTAAAAGTTGCCATCCCAGACGTACCGTTTGTGGTGGCTAAGGGACAACTGATCAGGGTTAAGAGAAATTGCACAGTAGACTCTACATAAATTATAACAAAGTAAAGCCATGAGGTCCTGTTTAAGACAGCAAGGATATCCTAAACAGATAATAGACAGGGCCCAAAAGCAAGTAGACAGTTTGGATAGGAGGGCTCTCTTTTCTGATAAAGACATAGATTATACAGACTCCAATAAAGTAACCTTTGTAACAGACTACAGTGAAGACTATATTGTCATTTGTAAAATTGTTGACAAACACTTTAATTTATTAGCAGCAGACAAAAAGCTGGATAACTGTGTTAATAATGGCTTATGCTGCTCATACAGAAGATGCATAACCCTAGGGAATTTTCTGTCCTCCTCAGAATTACCTCAATCTACTCCCTCAAACAGTGGTTCATGGTTTTCACATAAAGGGATGTATAGATGTGGCAAATCCAGATGTAGACCATGCGAATTTGGGATTTTCTCTTAAAATTTTGTTTCAAAGGTTACTGGCGAGACATTCTATATTGACTCATGTCTCAACTATACCACATCATATGGCATTTATCTGATAACCTGTATAGAGTGCCAGCTACAATATGTAGGGTTAACGACAAATGATGCAAAAACTTGTATCAAAAATCATCTCTCCACCATCAAAATAGGTGAAGCCAGTACACCTCTGGTAAAACATTTTACACATATACATCACAAAAAGAATGATATATTTAGATGGCAAGCAATCGAACAGACCAGACAACTTCCTAGAGGAGGGAATATGGATATGATACTTGGGAAGAGAGAAATGTTCTGGATTTTTAGGCTTAAGACAAGTGTCCCCACGGGCCTAAATTTGGAATATGATCTGATTAATTATTTCAAATAAGCACTTTCCGGAACATCTCTCTTCCTTGCCACTTTTTTAGATCAGGTGTCTAGTTCCTGACAAACTATTGAATCATCCCAGATTTTTCTAAACACATTGTTTTAGTATATGTCCATTTAAATTACATCTTCCTTTTTTACTACCATGGCAATTAAATTGTTTTCTCCTTATTACAATTTTACTCATATTTTTATGAGCACACTTCTCTAGATACCAATACACCGTTTCATATATATATATATATATACCTACTAGGTGTTCATTATTTTCGGGTTTATATCCAGGTCCACTGTAAAATAAATGTTGAGCAATTTGTGTTTTTACACTGTTACTAGACACAATGTAGACGATATGTATAAATAAGTTATTGAGATTCATGAATAGATTAACAAGATTACTTCTTGAATTTTTGCTATTTATCCAGAGTTATTTTAATTCTCCTTTGTTTTAGGCATAAGGACTCCTCCATGCAGGGCATGGATAGTCGGGCACTGATATGTGCACTGGGCAGCAATACACACCTTGAAGCGTCCGGGCGGCCAGCAGCTAGAGATTTGACCAGATGCAGTTTCCATTAGGTGGGTTGGGAGGAGGGGAATGGTTTGGAGGGACCTGCCTGGGTGTCTCGAAGAAGCCGTTCATCGATGGGTCAGGCCTTCCCTAATTGTGCTGCATCTGGGGAGGAATGATGTGGGATCTGTGCCTGTGCTTGAGTTGACATCTATTATACAATCGGATGTGCTGTGGTTGAAAGTTTGCTTCCCTGGTGTGTGTTTGTCTTAGTTGAATGTCATGGCTCGTTTACAGTGGAGGAATGTACAAGTGCATAGATCAGCTTACAGGGTTTGAAAGAAGTTGAACAGGGATGTGGGGAGGTTGATTGTGGAGGAAGGTGGTTTTGTGATCAGGCACGAGAACATTATAGGGGATTGTAAACGTCTCTATAGACCTGACGGTGTACACTCGACTGAAGAGGGTTTAGATTTATTTTTAGCAAACTTGAAGGAGGCATTCATTTGCTATGTACTATAAAGAGTCCCTATGTATGGTTTGTAAGTGGTGGCAGCAAGAGCTCCAGTTAGATGGGGGATGGTGTAGCTCTTGTGGCAGGGTCACGGCCTAATAATTTTTCTGGCCTCTGTAAGGGTGTGGTTGAGCTAATGGGACGGGCATGATGTTGCAAGTTCCCCTTTGAAAGGCAATACTTGGCAGGTGCATTGCAGCCCTTGAACGATGGCCGTTGATCTCAAAACGCTTGCTCTAAAGTTTGTTATTTGTACATATATAATTTAGGACCACAGAGGCTGCCACCTAGCATTAAAGCTTTGAAAAAGTTTAGTTATTTGTGCCTGGTTAGTTAATAAACGTGACCTTGCTCCATGGTCTTATACCTTCAAAAGTTGTCTGTGTGTTTATTTATTACTGTAGAGCATAATTGTGCTTGGAGCGTCATAAGGGTTATGCTGCCTGTCTGATATGTGAATCTGGTGCTGGGAGTAAGTGTGCAATATTGTTGCCAATGTTGGGGTGGAGATTGCTTACCTATAAAATGCATGGACAGCTTGATCACTCCCTCTTTTGTTCCTGTTTGACTGAGAGAAATGTTTTTCCACCCGGTCCTTCCCTTATTGTTTAACATTTTTATTTGTTTACAGGTATTATGGGGTGGCACTGTGGTAGTGGCAACCACTAGGGTGACTTGAGGACTTTGACGGGAGCATGTCTATTCAGGCTAGCTGTTGTAAGCCTAAAGTGTTAAAGTTTGGCTTCCCCTCTGTGATGTACTTTAAGGTGTCTTACATCTTGAGGGCCATTAGGGGTTGAAGCTTGGTAATTAAGAAGAATATAGTGTCAGATGGCATGGTGGGGTCATGGCCTAATAATTTTTCTGGCTTCTGTAAGGGTGTGGTTGAGCTAATGATAGGGGCATGATGTTGCAAGTCACAGCTTGTAACACCTCTCCCTGTGGTCCTGCTGACCTATAAATCCCTAACGGATGATGCCAACCCCCTTTGAAAAGCAATGCTCGGCAGGAGCATTGCAGCCCTTGAACGATGGCCATGTACCTCAAAGTGCTTGCTCTAAAGTTAGTTTTTTTGAACATATATAATTTAGGACCTCAGATGCTGCCACCTAGCATTAAAGCTTTGAAAAAGTTTAGGTATTTGTGCCTGGATATTTAATAAACGCGACCTTGCTCCATTGTCTTATACTTCCAATAGTTGTCTGCGTGTTTATTGAGTAAAGTGGTAATGAAGTAATGGCAATTTAACCCTTAGAATAGTCAAAGGTGGTCCAGGTCACAAGCCAAAGTTCGATATAAAAATATATAGCACAAAACACATGCAGAGATAAACTCAATACAACGGCAATGAAATAGAGAAACTGAATGTCATTTAAAGGAAAAAGTGCGCCAAAGGTGACACGATATGTCACGAGCGACAGATGTATGTGAGACGGAGCAACCTGGCATCAAAATAGTGTCATGGCAACCTCGAGTCATAACAATATATATATATTAGACATGCATATGTATGTATGTATGTCTTTGTTAAAGCCCATTGCCTGCTTTTTGTTATGACACCTGAGACCTCAGGGTCAATTTAGCAAGTGCCGAGAGGACATGATTTGCTGTAGCAAATCATGTCCGCCCGATATCGTGAAATGCCAACAGCATACATTGAGAGCATTTATTATTGCACAAGCATTTCTTGTAAAATGCTTGTGCAATGCCGTCCCCTGCACACTCGTGGACAATCGGCCTCTAGCAGGGGGTGTCAATTATCCCTATCAGATCAGATCGGGATGATTTCTTACGACCGATGCTTCTTAATTTCCGTTTCGGGCGAGCCAGAAACGAAGGGCGTAGAAAGCAGAGCCCTTGTAGCTTTTTGTGCAATATTTTGTTTTAATATTATTTATTAGTTGGTGTTATTATGAATGTAACTGTACTTTTACATACATTTATTATGTGTTTTGTGACACTTTTTTTGTTTTGCAAGAAAGTTAACCAGAGCTCTGAGGTCACGCTAAACCGACGTGCGTTTACTTCAATTGCGCTCAAGCGATCACATTTACTTTTAACTTGTAATACAAGTGAAAAACATAATGTGGGCCAACATAGACGATAAACCCCTTTTCCTTTGCATGTAACTTAGGGCTCCACTTGTAATCTAGCCCATAATGTTTCTGTAGTTTTCCAATAGTAATAATAGAGTCTAAACTATAATTATATAACAGACAAAAACAATTACTCAAGCTGCGCTTCTTACCATATGCATGAGTAACATGAAAGAATAAAGTAAATAAATATTAGTAAAAAGTAGTTCTGTATAAATAAATCAATTCATATAGCAGAGTATCGTCAAGGGTTGTATACATATAACGCAATTGATCATATATACATAATCAGTGGGTCAAACGTGAATGTGGTATAAATGCCAAATATACCATGTATATATACACATATAATTAGGCTGACCATATTGCCGCTTTAAAAAAGGGACACATATGAAAAATACATATATTAGGGCTGTTTTCAGGACTGTTTAAAGAAATGGTTTTGTATAAGAACCCTCACATATGTATTTTTCATATGTGTTCCTTCTTAAAGCGGTAATATGGTCAGCCTACATATAATACTAAAAACAACCACTTGTGCTGTTTATCACCCCAAAGTGCAAGAGTGTATGTAAAATACTGCTAAGTACTATACTTCCCAAATAATGTTGGGATCTGAGGGTGCTGCTCTCATGTGACGATCAGGGCTGTGCTCCTGATTCTCAAAAATGCTGTAGAAAAAGAAAAAGACAGAGAACGCAGCCCACTCTAAGAGTAATACAGCTTTAATAGTCCAGTATAAAACGTTGAAGTGAATACACGTACAATGTTTAAAATATAAAAAAGCCACCACGCCTCCGTTTCTGTCACCGGCATCTGTATGTGTCAAGATGGTAACAAACTTCCACGATCCTTCATCCAACTTCCGGAAAGCCTCAGGACGTCGTGTTAGAAAGGAAAGTCAACTGCAGTATGTCCGGTGCCGTCAGGCTTCTGGTGTGCAGATGTATGGCTTCTTTATATTTTAAACATTGTACGTGTATTCACTTCAACGTTTTATACTGGACTATTGAAGCTGTATTACTCTAAGGCCTAGATTTGGAATTTGGCGTTAGCCGTGAAAACCAGCGTTAGAGGCTCCTAACGCTGGTTTTTGGCTAACTCTGGTATTTGGAGTCACTCAAAAAAGGGTCTAACGCTCACTTTTCAGCCGCGACTTTTCCATACCGCAGATCCCCTTACGTCAATTGCGTATCCTATCTTTTCAATGGGATTTTTCTAACTCCGGTATTTAGAGTGGTGGCTGAAGTGAGCGTTAGAACTCTAACGACAAAACTCCAGCCGCAGGAAAAAAGTCAGTAGTTAAGAGCTTTCTGGGCCGGTTCATAAAGCTCTTAACTACTGTACTCTAAAGTACACTAACACCCATAAACTACCTATGTACCCCTAAACCGAGGTCCCCCCACATCGCCGACACACAATTAATTTTTTTTAACCCCTAATCTGCCGACCGCCAACTACGTTATCCTTATGCACCCCTAATCTGCTGCCCCTAACACCGCCGACCCCTATATTATATTTAGTAACCCCTAACCTGCCCCCCACAACGTCGCCGCCAGCTACCTACACTTATTAACCCCTAATCTGCCGACCGCAAAGTGCCGCCACCTACGTTATCCTTATGTACCCCTAATCTGCTGCCCCTAACACCGCCGACCCCTATATTATATTTATTAACCCCTAATCTGTCCCCCACAACGTCGCCTCCACCTGCCTACATTTATTAACCCCTAATCTGCCGAGCGGACCTGAGCGCTACTATAATAAAGTTATTAACCCCTAATCCGCCTCACTAACCCTATAATAAATAGTATTAACCCCTAATCTGCCCTCCCTAGCATCGCCGACACCTAACTTCAATTATTAACCCCTAATCTGCCGACCGGAGCTCACCGCTATTCTAATAAATGTATTAACCCCTAAAGCTAAGTCTAACCCTAACACTAACACCCCCCTAAATTAAATATAATTTACATCTAACGAAATTAATTAACTCTTATTAAATAAATTATTCCTATTTCAAAGCTAAATACTTACCTGTAAAATAAATCCTAATATAGCTACAATATAAATTATAATTAGATTGTAGCTATTTTAGGATTAATATTTATTTTACAGGCAACTTTGTAATTATTTTAACCAGGTACAATAGCTATTAAATAGTTAAGAACTATTTAATAGTTACCTAGTTAAAATAATTACAAAATTACCTGTAAAATAAATCCTAACCCAAGTTACAATTAAACCTAACACTATACTATCATTAAATTAATTAAATAAAATACCTACAATTACCTACAATTAAACCTAACACTACACTATCAATACATTAATTAAATACAATATCTACAAATAACTACAATGAAATAAACTAACTAAAGTACAAAAAATAAAAAAGAACTAAGTTACAAAAAATAAAAAAATATCTACAAACATAAGAAAAATATTACAACAATTTTAAACTAATTACACCTACTCTAAGCCCCCTAATAAAACAACAAAGCCCCCCAAAATAATAAATGCCCTACCCTATTCTAAATTACTAAAGTTAAAAGCTCTTTTACCTTACCAACCCTGAACAGGGCCCTTTGCGGGGCTTGCCCCAAGAAGTTCAGCTCTTTTGCCTGTAAAAAAAACATACAATACCCCCCCCCCAACATTACAACCCACCACCCACATACCCCTAACCTAACCCAAACCCCCCTTAAATAAACCTAACACTAAGCCCCTGAAGATCTTCCTACCTTATCTTCACCATACCAGGTTCACTGATCCGTCCTGAAGAGCTCCTCCGATGTCCTGATCCAAGCCCAATCGGGGGGCTGAAGATGTTCATGATCCGTTAGAAGTCTTCATCCAAGCGGGGCAGAAGAGGTCTTCCATCCGATTGAAGTCTTCATCCAAGCGGAGCAGAAGAGGTCTTCCATCCGATTGAAGTCTTCATCCAAGCGGGGCAGAAGAGGTCTTCCATCCGATTGAAGTCTTCATCCAGGCGGCATCTTCTATCGACATCCATCTGGAGCGGAGTGGCAGCATCCTGAAGACCTCCGACGCGGAACATCCATCCTGGCCGACGACTGAATGACGAATGACGGTTCCTTTAAATTACGTCATCCAAGATGGCGTCCCTCGAATTCCGATTGGCTGATAGGATTCTATCAGCCAATCGGAATTAAGGTAGGAAAAATCTGATTGGCTGATTGAATCAGCCAATCAGATTTAGCTTGCATTCTATTGGCTGATAGGAACAGCCAATAGAATGCAAGCTCAATCTGATTCCATCAGCCAATCAGAATATTCCTACCTTAATTCCGATTGGCTGATAGAATCCTATCAGCCAATCGGAATTCGAGGGACGCCATCTTGGATGACGTCATTTAAAGGAACCGTCATTCGTCGTTCAGTCGTCGGCCAGGATGGATGTTCCGCGCCGGAGGTCTTCAGGATGCTGCCGCTCCGCTCCAGATGGATGTCGATAGAAGATGCCGTCTGGATGAAGACTTCAATCGGATGGAAGACCTCTTCTGCCCCGCTTGGATGAAGACTTCAATCGGATGGAAGACCTCTTCTGCCCCGCTTGGATGAAGACTTCTACCGGATCATGGACATCTTCAGCCCCCCGCTTGAGCTTGGATCAGGACATCGGAGGAGCTCTTCAGGACGGATCGGTGAACCTGGTATGGTGAAGATAAGGTAGGAAGATCTTCAGGGGCTTAGTGTTAGGTTTATTTAAGGGGGGTTTGGGTTAGATTAGGGGTATGTGGGTGGTGGGTTGTAATGTTGGGGGGGGTATTGTATGTTATTTTTACAGGCAAAAGAGCTGAACTTCTTGGGGCATGCCCCGCAAAGGGCCCTGTTCAGGGCTGGTAAGGTAAAAGGGCTTTTAACTTTAGTAATTTAGAATAGGGTAGGGAATTTTTTATTTTGGGGGGCTTTGTTGTTTTATTAGGGGGCTTAGAGTAGGTGTAATTAGTTTAAAATTGTTGTAATATTTTTCTTATGTTTGTAGATATTTTTTTATTTTTTGTAACTTAGTTCTTTTTTATTTTTTGTACTTTAGTTAGTTTATTTCATTGTAGTTATTTGTAGGTATTGTATTTAATTAATGTATTGATAGTGTAGTGTTAGGTTTAATTGTAACTTAGGTTAGGATTTATTTTACAGGTAATTTTGTAATTATTTTAACTAGGTAACTATTAAATAGTTCTTAACTATTTAATAGCTATTGTACATGGTTAAAATAATTACAAAGTTGCCTGTAAAATAAATATTAATCCTAAAATAGCTACAATGTAATTATAATTTATATTGTAGCTATATTAGGATTTATTTTACAGGTAAGTATTTAGCTTTAAATAGGAATAATTTATTTAATAAGAATTAATTAATTTTGTTAGATTAAAATTATATTTAATTTAGGGGGTGTTAGTGTTAGGGTTAGACTTAGCTTTAGGGGTTAATACATTTATTAGAATAGCGGTGAGCTCCGGTCGGCAGATTAGGGGTTAATAATTGAAGTTAGGTGTCGGCGATGTTAGGGAGGGCAGATTAGGGGTTAATACTATTTATTATAGGGTTAGTAAGGCAGATTAGGGGTTAATAACTTTATTATAGTAGCGCTCAGGTCCGCTCGGCAGATTAGGGGTTAATAAGTGTAGGCAGGTGGAGGCGACCTTGTGGGGGGCAGATTAGGGGTTAATAAATATAATATAGGGGTCGGCGATGTTAGGGCAGCAGATTAGGGGTACATAGGGATAATGTAAGTAGCGGCGGTTTACGGAGCGGCAGATTAGGGGTTAATAATAATATGCAGGGGTCAGCGATAGTGGGGGCGGCAGATTAGGGGTTAATAAGTGTAAGGCTAGGGGTGTTTAGACTCGGGGTACATGTTAGAGTTTTAGGTGCAGACGTAGGAAGTGTTTCCGCGTAGCAAACAATGGGGCTGCGTTAGTAGCTGAACACGGCTTTTTTGCAGGTGTTAGGTTTTTTTCAGCTCAAACAGCCCCATTGTTTTCTATGGGGGAATCGTGCACGAGCACGTTTTTGAGGCTGGCCGCTTGCGTAAGCAACTCTGGTATCGAGAGTTGAAGCTGCGTTAAAAATGCTCTACGCTCCTTTTTTTGAGCCTAACGCAGCCTTTATGTGGACTCTCAATACCAGAGTTATTTTTATGGTGCGGCCAGAAAAAAGCCGGCGTTAGCTACGCGGGTCCTTACCGACAAAACTCTAAATCTAGCCGCTAGGTTTTAATTTTATTTCACAGGCAAGTTTGTATTTATTTTAACTAGGTAGACTAGTTAGTAAATAGTTATTAACTATTTACTAACTACCTAGCTAAAATAAATACAAATTTACCTGTAAAATAAAACCTAACCTGTCTTACACTAACACCTAACTTTACACTACAATTAAATAACTTACATTAATTAAATACAATTAACTAAATTACAAAAGCATACAAACACTAAATTACACAAAATAAAAAAGAAATTATCAAATATTTAACTAATTATACCTAATCTAATAGCCCTATCAAAATAAAAAAGCCCTCGCAAAATAAAAAAACCTAGCCTAAACTAAACTGCCAATAGCCCTTAAAAGGGCCTTTTGCGGCACATTGCTCCAAAGAAATCAGCTCTTTTACCTGTAAAAAAATACAAACAAACCCCACAAGTAAAACCCACCACCCACACAACCAAACCCCCTAAATAAAATCCTATCTAAAAAACCTAAGGTCCCCATTGCCCTGAAAAGGACATTTGGATGGGCATTGCCCTTAAAGGGACAGTCTAGGCCAAAATAAACGTTGATGATTCAGATAGAGCATGTAATTTTAAACAATTTTCCAATTTACTTTTATTACCAATTTTGTTTTGTTCTCTTGGTATTCTTAGTTGAAAGCTTAACCTAGGAGGTTCATACGCTAATTTCTTAGACCTTGAAGGCCACCTCTTTTCAGAATGCATTTTAACAGTTTTTCACCACTAGAGGGTGTTAGTTCACGTATTTCATAAAGATAACACTGTGATCGTGCATGTGAAGTTATCTTGGAGCAGGCACTGATTGGCTAGACTGCAAGTCTGTCAAAAGAAGTGAAATAAAGGGGCAGTTCGCAGAGGCTTAGATACAAGATAATCACAGAGGTTAAAAGTATATAAATATAACTGTGTTGGTTATACAAAACTGGGGAATGGGTAATAAAGGGATTATCTATCTTTTAAAACAATAAAAATTCTGGTGTAGACTGTCCCTTTAAAAGGGCATTTAGCTCTTTTTCAGCCCAAACCCTAATCTAAAAATAAAACCCACCAAATAAACCCTTAAAAAAAACCTAACACTAGGTAAGTATTTAGTTTTAAATAGGAATTATTTAGTTAATTTTTATTTAGATTTATTTTATTATATGAAAGTTAGGGGTTTTAGGGTTACACTTAGAGTTAGGTTTATGGGTTTATGGGTTCAGTTTACGGTATGGATCTTGTGGTTATAGGCTGTACTGCTCACTTTTTGGCCGGACAGGCAAACTCGTAATACCGGCGCTGTGGAAATCCTATTGAAAAAGGACTTTTTGAAAGCTGCGGTAGTTACGTTGCGTTACGGCCAAAAAAGTGTGCTCTACAGATATACCTGCAAAACTCGTAATACCAGCGATAGTGAAAAAGGAGCGTTATGAGGCTTTTTCACTCATAACGCAAAACTTGTAATCTAGCCGTTTGTTTGAACTGAAGTAGGTAATATCATTGGTCATAATGCACAGCTGAATATCTCACAGCAGTGAGTGGATGCACATTGCATCTAGTTATGGCTCTGCAGTGTGTTGTCTTCTCTGCCACACACCACACCCATACCTAAAAAAAAGCATTACCTCCAGAGCTCTCCTACAATAAATCACATTTTATGCTTTGCTTGCTGAATATGCTATATCATGTTCCCTTCTTTTACCTCTATATGTGTTAAATAATTTGCTGGTTAGGGTTAGCACATAGACATTTTTAAATTTGTGGTGACAAGAATGAATCACTAATGAATAGGTAATAAACTAATGAATCCTCAAATATGCTACTCTAGACCAGTAGACCTGATATGTGGATAGATGCCCTCTAACCCAGACTCTGCATTATGTTTATGTAGCATATTACCCTCTCTACTTCCAGCAAATTGCACCCAGTAGATATGTGGTGCTAAACACACTGCATTCCCCCTGTAGAGCAGTTTATCTATTGAAGAGTATTGAATACAGACAGTATTTAACACATGACAGATCACTGCACGGTTAGGCAATTCTTTGTAAACAGCTAAGGCTGAGGACAAGGACAGGTACAGTGTAATTAAAACAGAAATGAGCTTAGATTCAAGTTATAACGATAAAACACTTTTTAAATACATAGTATTTTTTTCCACTGCAGATAGGATAGGTCTAGCCTATAACTATCATATCTGCAGCGAAATAAAATACAATATTATTAAAAAAAGTGTTTAATCCTGGCAGCAGCTAGCTCTTCTACCTATCCATGGCCGGATTTACATCTCAGGTGCCTGTAGGCACAAAGACCTGAAGCGCCCCCCCACCCCCCAAAAAAAGTGGAAAAAAATTAGGACTTTTTTTTATTATTATTTAGGACAACTAAAAATAAATATTAGATGTAAAATAAAATTTTTCCTTTTATGGAGATACACAAATACACACACCAATTGCAATATTTGTTGTAATGGAAGCTACACCAAAAATCAATATTCACTTGACTCAAATGGCCATACAATTTCTATTATGTATAACAAAAACAAATCATGTTAAACTTTTAATGCAAAATATTCTAAAGAAAACCCTATTTAAAGGGACATAAAATGTGACAGTTTATTAGGGCATTTTATTATTGCACTAGTGCTTGCACAGAACTGTGTTAGCCTCTTGCAAAAGAGTTAAACACATAGTCAATGTCAGTTCTGAGACAGCAATACACATCTGTGCAGACCCAGATGGGCTCATAGGACATGTTTATTGACAAGCCATTAGTGTATTGCTTTTCTGGAGATGACTTTGACTATGTGCTTAACATTTTGTTAGAGTTAAACACAGTTTTGTGTAAACAATAGCAATATTAAAACTAGCAGCATGCAAGCTTATCAACAACCTGTGCAGCCAGTGGAAGAAAATATAAAATGTAGGTATTTTTTACACTACATGAAAAAAATCTTGTGAATATGATGTTGCTCTCAAAGGAAAACATGGAATGTTGTAGATAATATGTAATCCAGGGGTCAACAAATGTGTTTAAAATTAGAAATTCAATTTACCACAAAACACAAACTTACCACACTTACTTGATAAAAGAACAGATTAACAATTGTTAATGTGATGTGTGTGTATGTGTGTGTATATATATATATATATATATATATATATATATATATATATATATATATATATACACATACATATACATACATACAAACAAATATGCCATGTGAGTGGTTTACACACATACACATTTTACAGCCTTACAGTCTACAAACTTTGTTGTCAAAGTTCCCTAAAGGCTGTAAATCACAATTGGCAACTTGTAATAAAGAGCAGAGCAGCACATAACCTCCTCACCTCCAAGGCCTTTATAGAACAAAAACATTCATCCTGAAGCAGAATTTAACCCCCTGGCTATCAAAATGCACTACAGCACATAACAAGTGAATTCACTGCAATCCGCTCTGGTAGCCAAGGGGTTAAAGTGCTCTGCTTGTTATGTTGTCATTCTAGGCAGCATTAGAAGCCTTGTACAGTCCTAACCTGTTGTTCTGAAGCTTTCATTCCTTCAACAAAAAGTGTCTGCACCACATCAGCATGGAGCTTGGCTGTGTGAGGCAACAGAAGTACATAAAATAAAAGTGAAACATGCCTGGCAAAAATGGGAGGGGTTTAGTTTTAATCTTTGCCCCTCTCTCCTTCATGGCTCCCTCAACTGCTGTAACATATTCCCAATGAAACACTCGACTCTGTAAGCACCTGGCAGCACAATTCTTACTAAAATTAATGCCCTCACAAAAAAAAAAAAGTTTTTTTATTTTTTTTTATTACTGACAGGCAGACGCCCCTCACTGCAAGGCGCCTGTAGGCACATGCCTACTGTGCCTAATGGGAAATCCGGCCCTGTACCTATCCTACAGTACTGAGTCTAACAGTTTCTGACTCAGTCTCCGGACCATCTCAGCAATATTTCAGTCAGTGGCGCTGACGGCTGTGGCAGCCTGGCCCATACCTGAGTTAAGTGGTGAGGAGTCCCTGACTGTCCACTCAGCTGACTGCCTTACTGCTGGCTGCTCTACTCAGTCGTCTCCACCACTCAGATCAGTGAGTCTCCCTGTCACACTCACTTCTTCTAACCGCTTGGCCTGGGAGATCACGCGCGCACGTACGTGACTCCCTCAAGCCATGTGCCCCAACAGACAGGAAGGTGGTCACGTGACCGCTCGGCGGTAAGCCGCCTGTCAAAATAAAATATATTTTTATAAAGCCACATATGCGTGCAGTGGCTGGGACAAGTGCTGCCCCTAAAAATTTGCCGCCCTAGGCACGGGCTTTGTTGGCCTATGCATTAATACGCCCCTGCTACAACTGCAATATTTTGAAAACCTCTTTGCAAAAGGGGTTCTTTAAATCAGTAATTGCCAACTTCCTTACATTTGGGCTCAGCATATCAATATTTTTAAAGCCTTAAGGGCCACATATAATTGTATGACTATTAAGCAAACAAATAATTTATTTCATAAAAAAACATCCAGTGGCACAGGGGGTGATTTATGTATAGTTGCAAGGAAACCTGTGCCTACTGTTATTCCTTCCAGATGCTTTTTTCTTTTTTGTTTGGTTGTGGTCATCCCAAAAGCAAACATTTTTCTAGGGTCACAAAAACCATGGCACACATTGCTAGCTCTGCTTTTCCTGGGGGTTACAAAAACGAGTGCAGAGGGCCACAAGTAGCCCCCGGGCCATAGCTAGTTTAAATATATGCAGCTGTTAAATAGTCACGTGTCTGTTTTTCTATGTTAATGTAAGGTTGCGGGATAGAACAGAATTTGCCCCAGCAATCTCCCAGATATGAATGAGGTTCTGGTTGTGGGCATTCTCAAGGCAGGATTAGGATTATTTTTTACCAAATCTGTGACTCGGCATCTGGATTTATAAAGATTTGATTGCCTGTATGAAATAACTCATGTCGCAGTATAGTCTCACTATGTCAAAACTAAAGAGATTGTGTCATTTTTCATTTTATTTTATTTTTCGCAAACCCTTTTCAAGTTTTTTTTGGTGCATACATTAGAATGGACAGTTTTATTGGAAGGTGCTGTTTAAGTTATTTGAAGTTGGGAAAATAAAAATAAATCTGATGTTTCTGTATATATTCATTTTGCATTATCAAGGATACATTGTAGTCTATAATCATAATTGAAAGGCATACAGAACGTGTTGGCAGATAATGACATTGTGTAAAACATATGCTCTGTCTCTGAACTTGATACCACCTGAGATATAGGGAGTTGAGCACCCTTCTGGCAAACTATGTCTGGCATGTAGCCTGAAAACACTCACAAAATAAACTGGACAGGACTGAAGAATGTGTGAACATGGAAGCACAAGGGGAATGAAAGATGATTTATACTGACATAACCCCAGCTCGTCTGAAAGAGTGTGCCGTTTGGCGAATATATTTAAGTTAGCAATAAAATGTTAACATGTAGAGAGTTTGTTTGCAAGCCTAGAATCTATTCTTTACATTTTATGATTGCATTTCTTTGAATAGATTTAGGGACAGATTATGGGACATACTTATCAAAGCGTCAACCTCAGTGCTTTCGCCGGCGTCAATATGATCGCAAGACATCGCTGATGTAGATCCACATACGATTCCTTTATTTATAAAAAAAAACTGTCAAAAACACGCGCAGGAAGTACGGCGCAGTGAGCATTGGATTGTTGTTAACTAACTTTATTTATACCATGTCATCACTTTCCATGAACAAGCATATTTCTCTAAAGCTAATATTTTATTTTTCATCTATTAATGTCCAAGAAATAGATAGATTTATACGTCAACAAACAATATCTCATAGAAATGTATTTTTATATTTATTTGTTATATGATACTTTCACATAAATTAATGTGTATTTGTATTTCTAGAAGTCATGATATGCTTTTATCTCATGTATTTTTTTTTTATAAATGATTATTAATGCTAGAATTTGTACACATATATTTGCACATACTTGTAAACACACACACATATATATATATATATATATATATATATATATATATATATATATATATATATATATATACAGGGAGATCAGAATTATTAGGCAAGTTGTATTTTTGAGGATTAATTTTATTATTGAACAACAACCATGTTCTCAATGAACCCAAAAAACTCATTAATATCAAAGCTGAATAGTTTTGGAAGTAGTTTTTAGTTTGTTTTTAGTTATAGCTATTTTAGGGGGATATCTGTGTGTGCAGGTGACTATTACTGTGCATAATTATTAGGCAACTTAACAAAAAACAAATATATACCCATTTCAATTATTTATTTTTACCAGTGAAACCAATATAACATCTCAACATTCACAAATATACATTTCTGACATTCAAAAACAAAACAAAAACAAATCAGTGACCAATATAGCCACCTTTCTTTGCAAGGACACTCAAAAGCCTGCCATCCATGGATTCTGTCAGTGTTTTGATCTGTTCACCATCAACATTGCGTGCAGCAGCAACCACAGCCTCCCAGACACTGTTCAGAGAGGTGTACTGTTTTCCCTCCTTGCAAATCTCACATTTGATGATGGACCACAGGTTCTCAATGGGGTTCAGATCAGGTGAACAAGGAGGCCATGTCATTAGATTTTCTTCTTTTATACCCTTTCTTGCCAGCCACGCTGTGGAGTACTTGGACGCGTGTGATGGAGCATTGTCCTGCATGAAAATCATGTTTTTCTTGAAGGATGCAGACTTCTTCCTGTACCACTGCTTGAAGAAGGTGTCTTCCAGAAACTGGCAGTAGGACTGGGAGTTGAGCTTGACTCCATCCTCAACCCGAAAAGGCCCCACAAGCTCATCTTTGATGATACCAGCCCAAACCAGTACTCCACCTCCACCTTGCTGGCGTCTGAGTCGGACTGGAGCTCTCTGCCCTTTACCAATCCAGCCACAGGCCCATCCATCTGGCCCATCAAGACTCACTCTCATTTCATCAGTCCATAAAACCTTAGAAAAATCAGTCTTGAGATATTTCTTGGCCCAGTCTTGACGTTTCAGCTTGTTTGTCTTGTTCAGTGGTGGTCGTCTTTCAGCCTTTCTTACCTTGGCCATGTTTCTGAGTATTGCACACCTTGTGCTTTTGGGCACTCCATTGATGTTGCAGCTCTGAAATATGGCCAAACTGGTGGCTAGTGGCATCTTGGCAGCTGCACGCTTGAATTTTCTCAGTTCATGGGCAGTTATTTTGCGCCTTGGTTTTTCCACACGCTTCTTGCGACCCTGTTGACTATTTTGAATGAAATGCTTGATTGTTCGATGATCACGCTTCAGAAGCTATGCAATTTTAAGAGTGCTGCATCCCTCTGCAAGATATCTCACTATTTTTTGACTTTTCTGAGCCTGTCAAGTCCTTCTTTTGACCCATTTTGCCAAACGAAAGGAAGTTGCCTAATAATTATGCACACCTGATATAGGGTGTTGATGTCATTAGACCACATCCCTTCTCATTACAGAGATGCACATCACCTAATATGCTTAATTGGTAGTAGGCTTTCAAGCCTATACAGCTTGGAGTAAGACAACATGCATAAAGAGGATGATGTGGTCAAAATACTAATTTGCCTAATAATTCTGTACTCCCTGTATATATATATATGTGTGTGTGTGTGTGTGTGTTATGTCAGAAATCTTTTGCAAACATATTTACATGTCCCTAAGTTCCTTTTTTTGTTCTAAACAATGTTGTCTGTCATATATCTGTATTTATTTCTACCACTATATGTATGTAGTGTAAATGTATTATTATTTTGAGCAGGAATAATTGCGAATGTAACATATAATCAGGGTATCATATGTATTTATTTGTAATCAATGGATATTTTTAGAGCTGGGCCAGTTTTTTCTCTGTACCTGTGTAACCCCTCCTGATTGCAATCTAGTTTTAAAAAACACCCCTACACAGGTGTTATAAAATGGGCTGGCATATAAAATAACATTTCCTACTGAAAAAGAAATTCAAGAGAAGGAAGAAAAACACTAAAAATATCATGACAGTAAAGAGGTGATTTTAATTTCTGCTGTATCTGAATCATGACAGTTTAATGTTAGGTGGGCTATCCCTTTGAACTATCATCTTAAGATTATATTGAATCAAACATCAATACGAATTTTAAAATCATTGTCTAAAATATTACACTGTGTGTCCTAATGTCTGCATCAGTGTTTATCTTTAATACTAATTTCACATATACATACTTTCAAAGTATAATACACAATGTAAAAAATGGCACTTACAAGTTCTGATGAGTGATCAATGACACACGTATCGAGCAATTTGATTCATTAGAGATAGTTTATAATGTATATTTGAATCAGGTTGGCTGGTGTCATAAATCATGTGATTATACATATTCCAATCAAAAGTGGTTGAAAATTCACTAGTGTGTGACCAATTTGTAGCATAATCTATAAGTTGTAATGTATTTTTCATTTTTATCTTTATATCTACTAGTGCACCAAATGTGGAGCAATAATATTGTTTGATTTAGAAAGGGTATACAATTTTAATAGAGGTTCTTTTTTCAAACACCCGACACCTGCCATTTTTAGACACCAAAATCTGCTTAATGGAGTAATTTATTGTATTTTATTAAAGATGCTACTTTTTTTTATAATAAACCCACACTATTCCTATTTTGAGGGCTAATTGGGGTACATTTATAAAATTAACCAGAGATCTGATCTTGATCAGAGATCTGAATTTTCTGAGTGCTAATTGCTACCGCAAGCTCGCTTAAATAGCTGATTAATTATGGAACACAATAAATTGTGGGCGTGCAAAAAATTAGCTCTCCACTTGTAATCTAGCCCTTAATAACTAATAGTTATCTGTCTGGTGTCATAGAATGCATTAAATTGGAGCATCCAATAGCATCATATAAGAGTTGTGAAGAAATTTCAATTTATAAAACTGTGAAAACAGCTTTTGAGCCACTGTGGTGCAGCACATGTGGGCAGATGCTGTTTTTGCTGGTCCTTTAAGGAATATGAAACCCCAAATTTTTCTTTCATGATTCAGATAGAACATGTAATTTTAATCAACTTCCAATGTATTTCTACTTTCTAGTTTGCTTTGTTCTCTTTTGTTAAAAAGAATACCTAGTTAGGCTCAGGAGCAGCAATGCATGACTCTGAGCCAGCTGGTGATTGTTGGCTGTTCATACATGCCTCTTGTTATTGACTTACTTGATGTGTTCAAATAGCTTCCAGTATTGCATTTTTCCTCATTCAACAAAGACTACAAAAAAGATCAAAGCAAATTTGACAATAAAAGTAAATTGGAAAGTTGTTTAACCCCTCGAGTGCTAATGACGGCTCTGAGCCGTCACAGGGTTTCCCATTCTGGTGCTAACGACGGCTCAGAGCCATCGCTAGCACACTCCCACCTTGAGGGAGATCTGGGGGCTCCCACTCACTCCTACCTCGGCGATCAGGCATGCATAGTGACAGGCATCTTGTTATGTGCAAGCCAATCAGATTTTTCCTACCTTAATTCCGATTGGCTGATAGAATCCTATCAGCCAATCGGAATTGAAGGGACGCCATCTTGTATGATGTCCCTTAAAGGAGCCTTCATTCGTCAGTAGTCCGTCGGGAAAGAAGGATGTTCCGCGTCGGCGGAATGAAGATGGATCATGAAGAAGAAGATTGAAGACCCGCTTGTAAGATGACATCGCCCGGATGGAAGACTTCTTCAGCACCGCTTGGAGGATCACTTCATCGGATGGAAGACTTCTTCAGCGCCGTTTGGAGGATCACTTCATCGGATGGAAGACTTCTTCAGCGCCCCTTGGAGAATCACTTCTGCCGCTCCCGATCTCCTCTTCGGTTCCTTCGCTGCTCGGCTGAGTGAAGACGACTCAAGGTAGGATGATCTTCAAGGGGGTAGTGTTAGGTTTTTTTAAGGGGAGTTTGGGTTAGATTAGGGGTATGTGGGTGGTGGGTTTTAATGTTGGGGGGGGTTGTATTTTTCTTTTACAGGCAAAAGAGCAGTTTTCTTTGGTGCATGCCCCGCAAAATGCCCTTTTAGGTGTTGGTTATGTAAAAGAGCTTTGAACTTTTATAATTTAGAATAGGGTAGGGCATTTTTTTATTTTGGGGGGCTTTGTTATTTTATTAGGGGGCTTAGATTAGGTGTAAGTAGTTTAAAATTGTTGTAATATTTTTTAAATGTTTGTAACTTATTTTTTTTATTTTTTGTAACTTAGCTTTTTTTATTTTTTGTACTTTAGTTAGTTTAAGTAATTTTATTTAATTGTAGTTATTTGTAGTTAATTTATTTAATTAATGTAATGATAGTGTAGTGTTAGGTTTAATTGTAACTTAGGTTAGGATTTATTTTACAGGTAATTTTGTATTTCTTTTAGCTAGGTAGTTATTAAATAGTTCATAACTATTGAATAACTATTCTAACTAGCTAAAATAAATACAAAGTTACCTGTAAAATAAATATAAATCCTAAGATAGCTACAATGTAATTATTAATTACATTATAGCTATCTTAGGGTTTATTTTACAGGTAAGTATTTCATTTTAAATAGGAATAATTTATTAAAGTATAGTGTAGTGTTAGGTGTAATTGTAACTTAGGTTAGTTTTTATTTTACAGGTGAATTTCTCTTTATTTTAACTAGGTAGCTATTAAATAGTTAATAACTATTTAATAGCTATTGTACCTAGTTAAAATGAATTGAAATTTGCCTGTAAAATAAAAATAAATCCTAAGATAGCTACAATATAATTATTATTTATATTGTAGCTATATTAGGGTTTATTTTAAAGGTAAGTATTTAGTTTTAAATAGGATTAATTTAGTTCATAATAGAAATATTATTTAGATTTATTTAATTAATATTTAAGTTAGGGGGTGTTAGGGTTAGTGTTAGACTTAGGTTTAGGGGTTAATAATTTTATTACAGTGGCGGCGGTGTAGTGGGGGGCAGGATAGGGGTTAATAAATGTATTATAGGTGGCGACGGTGTAGGGGGGCAGGATAGGGGTTAATAAATTTAATATAGGTTGCGGCGGGGTCCGGGAGCGGCGGTTTAGGGGTTAATACATATATTATAGTTGTGGCGGGGTCAGGGAGCGGCGGTTTAGGGGTTAACATGTTTATTATAGCTTGCGGTGGGCTTCGGGAGCGGGGGGTAATAACTTTATTTAGTTGCGGCGGTGTAGGGGGGACAGATTAGGGGTGTTTAGACTCGGGGTACATGTTAGGGTGTTAGGTACAGACAGCTCCCATAGGAATCAATGGGATGTCTGGCAGCAGCGAACATGAACTTTCGCTATGGTCAGACTCTGGAGGCGGCGGATTGAAAACCAGGTACGCTGTGCCATAAAAATGCTGAGCGAACCTGCTAGTTTTTTGATAACTAGCAAAAGTAGTCAGATTGTGCCGCACTTGTGTGCGGAACATCTGGAGTGACGTAAGAATCGATCTGTGTTGTCGGACTGAGTCCGGCGGATCGAAGTTTACGTCACAAAATTCTACTTTTGCCGGTATCTAGGGCTTGATAACTAAGGCGAATCAGCCTCGCCACAAATACGCTGCGGAATTCCAGCGTATTTGAGGTTGACGGCTTGATAACTACCCCCCTAAAAAATCCATTTATCAAAGGCCTGGGGGAGAAGGGTGGATATCTTCACCCCTATCTACCTGGCACTGTGGCTAGTGACAGCAACATGCTGCCCGCATTTATATTTGCACAAGCCGCTGCTTCTAATGACCAACGCTTCCTAATTTTTGGCTACAGGCTAACTTGAAGGCCCTCAAAAACTGAATTTGCAGCTTCTTACATGGATCCCTGCAAGTATAAATACACAAAAAGAATAATTACTTATAGATTAGTCATAACATGTATACTCACAAAACAGTTGCACTTAGATAAATGCCATAGATGAGGTTTGGAATATTAGCATTATTATCACAACCTGTTGAAACAGCAAGAATTAAAGGCTGAAAAACGTGTCCTTGTTTTTAATACATAATAGTGTTTTATCCAATAAAAAAGGTGAACTTCTTCAGTTATCTGTGTTTTTTTTATAGAAGACATTTTTTATATAGTTCAGAGAGGTATTTGAACCTTTAGAAATGTTTTTTTCATTGCTAGTTCGTTCTGAGCATTATTTGAGGAGATGGTTCTTTGGATTAGCTGAAACAGACATATTGCACCAAGGAGTGTCATTTTCTTTCTCTTGCCATTTTGCTGGGAAACTTCCAGAGTCAGCTGGAAGACTGCTAATATTTTAGACAACATTTACAGCACTTATCTAAGTGCAATCATTTTGTCTAGACTTGTGCATGGCAGAAAAATTTGGTTTGGTTCGGATCGATTCGGATGTTTTTGAATTTCGGTTCGGATCGATTCGAATTCGGAAAAAAGCAAATGCATTGGTTTCGGATTCATTTCGGATTCAAATAAATTCGTCTGGATTCGGAAATTCAGAATTTCGATATGTGTTAGGTGGGATGTGCTGTGTATTAGACTAGTATTATGTACTGTATATTAGGTGTAACCCATAGCAGAGTGATATAACCTAATATACTGTACAATACTAGTGTAATCCATGGCCATCCTAATCTACCAAATAAATCCGAACTAATTCAGAAATTCGAATCGATCCGAATTTCCAAATTTAACAAATTCGTCCGAATTTTGATTCGTTTCTAATCGAAACGCACATGTCTAATTTTGTCAGTATACCTCTAATGCCTGTTTGAATGGTTATTTTAAAGTAGAAATACGACACCATACAAGCACCTCTTATATAATTATCTTTGCAGTATACCTACTATCCTGACCTGTATGGGCTGGGCCATTTGAAAAAAGTTGCTGAAGATGTTAATTTGCAGAGTTTTGAGCCATGATCACCATTAATGATATTGGTTACATATGATACTTATAATGGACTGGGCTCTATGTTCAAATAAATAAAAAGACCCTAGAGTTTAGCATTAGTTCCCTATTTAATTTAAATGAAAGCAGTTATTCTGCTTTTGTTAAGGGTCTGTTTAAGGCACAAAAAGTTGAAATAGCGTTGCTTGTGGCTGGTACATGCTGTTACCTTTGAATTTTTAAGAATACCAGTATGAAAATATTGCATTCATGCTCTGGCAGTTTATGGCTCAATTTCTAAAGCAATATAATCATTATTCGAATTAGTGCTGTTTTTATTAATATAACTGCTGAAGTTACCTATGCAAAATCAGAGCAAAAGCTGATTAAATATGCTTAAGGGATTTTCACAAAGAATTTTACAAATGTTCACAGAAGCAAACAATATTATAAGTGGTCAAATTCATGATATCTTACTGATTCAATATTGATGATCACCTTGTGTTTTTTTAATGCATTTTTGTCCGTTAAAATTACATAACATTTTTAAATTACATAAACTGTTTGGCAATGTTTACAAATATAAAACTATACAATTCTTTGTAATAATAAATTGGCTTTGTTAAAGTGATGGTAAACTTCAGCTAATAAAATGCCATATATGAAATCTTTGCCATTTAAAAACTATATGGGTACTTATGCACTGGGATGAACTCTTTTTAAAAAAAAAAAATTGTGACAATTCCAATTAACATCCAATCAGTATGTGTGTCATATGACATTATTGAAGTTCAGCCCTTTGGAAGCCCTTAGGAAGCCTATGTAGAGAGAGGGTGGGACTGCTCTCTTTGTCACAGCCCAGCCAAAAAGCGGAAATGAAGGGGAACGGAGGAACAGAAGATACCAAGTAGGATTATATATTTTTTATTATAATATATGTATACACTTTTTAAAATAATGCAAGGTTGCTTTTGCACTAAAATATTTTTCATTGCAACATTCTAAAAGTCTAAAATTTACCATCACTTAAGTTGCATATAGTTTCATAGTTTAACATGTGATTTGAACGTTAAACCAGGAAGCAATCATATAAATTAAAGGGACAATCTACCTGAATAATTTTATTGTTTAAAAAGATAGATAATCCCTTTATTACCCATCCCCCAGTTTTGCATAACCAACACTCTATATTACTACACTTTTTACCTCTGTGGTTATCTTGTATCTAAGCCTCTGCAGACTGCCCCCTTATCTCAGTTCTTTTTACAAACTTTTAGTCAATCAGTGCTGACTCATAAATAACTTTGGAGGACTGAGCGCTATGTTATCTATATAACATACATGAACTAGCACTGTCTAACTGTGAAAAACTGTCAAAATGCACTGAGATAAGAAGCAACCTTTAACTATTTAGAAATCAGTTTGAGCCTACCAATGTTTAGCTTTCAACTAAGAATACTAAGTGAACAAAGCAAATTTGATGATAAAAGTAAATTGGAAAGCTGTTTAAAATTGCATTCCCTATCTGAATTATGAAAGTTTAATTTTGACTAGACTATCCTTTTAATTTGGAGTTAGCATTCAAAAAAAGTTTTGCATTGAAAAAGTCTATGAACAACCAAGATCTACCACTTGAAACAAGTCATAATGTACTTTCAAGATTTAAGGGATTTTGAATCACAAAAGTCCAAAATACTGTGAAAACTGTTAAAAAAATATTTATTAATATAAGGGAATATCATTGCTGAGCTATATGAATGCAAAGTATTGGTGCAGTCAAAAGGTTATATAGTCCCTGGAAGTTTAATCGTTGATTTAAATGGCTTTAGATTTGAAAATCCTATGACATGCAATGGAAAACATTGCACATAACTTATTTAATGGACTGGAATATATCCGTTATTTAGTTCTAACCTGTTAAATGTCTCCTTGCTTAACCGAAAGTTGCTATTGCAATTACTAGTATAGCCAAATAAATGCTATTTGTGGTGGGTGGTTCTGGAATATTTAAAATTAGTTAACTCCTTCAGTGTGCATGATAATGTGTTTTAATTCTCAATCTGCTGTCATACAGGGTGCTCCCATTTTAATCCAGATCCTGAGAACTCCCAGTATTGCACCTGGAGAAGGAGACTGTCTCTTTCCACAATGCCTGCAAAGCGCTGAGGTTGTAATTTTAAATAAAGTTTTGCATGAAGGTAATCACATACAAACATTTCATAACTTGTAGCAGCACTTAAAGTGATCTGTATGCTGAGGAGGATGAGTTTTAACATAGCTGTGTGCGCTAGATAGACAAATGACCCATCATTTGAAAATACAGCATTCCCAAATTAAGGTGATAACTTGCCCTACAAGAACCCTTCCTCAGTTACATACCTATGCAGTGTTGTTGAAGGGGAAGGGCATCTGGTGTATAAGGCCCCAATTTAGAAAGAGATGAACACCCTTTTCCAATGTCTCATACCATTGTAAGAAACTCCAAATTTAATAGAGACTCAGCAGATTATAAAACTCCAAATTTAATAGAGACTCAGCAGATTATAAAAAAGATGACGAGGATACCACACAAACAAATAACCCAGTATGGGAAGAACAAGAGAACATCAGTGACACAACCACCAATGGTGACATAAAAATAGAAAACACAAGGAAAGAACCCATACACATATTTAGTAAAAAGAAAACTAATAACACAAATAAGAGAAATTCACTTAAAAACTCACATATGACACACAATACAGTACAACAATATGAGAATAACTCATATGGAAGAGGATGGAGAAACAATTATAGGAATTGGAGAGATGAAACTTATAATAAACCAGATAGACACTGGGAAAATTCAAACTGGGAAAAACCACATTGGGAAAAACCCCATAGGAATTTTGACAACAATAGAACGTATCAGAATTGGAATAGGAATAGAGACCAATACCAAGAACACCGACATAGAGAACCTTACCAAAACTATCACTATAGAGAGAGCGAACACTACCACCAAGATCCCATAGATAAACATCATGAGAGATATTACAATGAACCACATCAGAACACTTGGAATAGAGATAGAGACTTTAGACCCACAAAAAGGGATGATTCATATAATAGACAGGACAACTGGAGAATACCAACATATAATAGATTCATGCCACTAAGACAAGAAACTAGTCCAAGGAGAGAATATAAGAATAAATCAGACAATACAAAAGCAAACACAACCCCCACTAGGGTACATTTTTTAGAAGAAACCCCCGCCAGAGCGGGGACATCAAGAAACCTAATAGAGGAAGCAAAACCCCAAAGATTACAGCAAGGGAAAAGAAGGTTAGAGGCAGAAGAGGGAGAGGAACCCCAAAACAAAACAGTGAGGAGATAACCACAAACAATGAAAAAGAGAAAATTGGCATATTCAACATAAGCAAAACACCACTAAATAAAGACCAAGAAAGAGTACTTAATAAGGGCCTATCCTTTGCTCCATCATGCAAACTCAACAAATTTGAGACCCTCATTAACATCAACCAATACATCCGCAAACTTACCTTAAAAAGATATTTTTTAAAAAATCCGATACAAGACAGGAATAAAAACGAGAATAGTCAATACAAACACACTAATTTACGAGCGAAATCGTCTTTTTATCCAACCCAAGACAAAAGTGAGCACATTAAATTATTTGAACAGAACATAAAAAAAGAATTAGAGGCCCTAGATCAATCCAAACCAATTAGGAGAAATATGAATAGGAAAGAAACTCAAACATTAAAAGAACTTCAGAATAACAAAGAGATCATAATCAAACCGGCCGACAAAGGTGGGGGGCTGGTCATTATGGACAGGACATACTATGTAGAGGAATCAAATAGAATATTACAAGACAAACTTACATATGAGAAACTAAAACATAATCCCATTAAAACACAAAAAGATAAATTAAGTAACATACTTAAAAAAGCAAAAGATGAAGGAATTATAAACGATTCAGAATCAGAATTCCTCTCCATAGACCACCCTAAAACACCCACATTTTACTTTCTGCCAAAAGTGCATAAAAATTTAGAGAAACCTCCAGGACGTCCCATCATTTCTGGGATAAACAGCTTAACATCAAATTTGTCACAATATGTGGACTTCTATTTACAGAAGTATGTTACTAAATTACCAGCATACCTCAGAGACTCCACACACTTTATTAACAAGATTAGAGAAATAACATGGAAAGAAAATTACACACTAGTGACATGTGATGTGAATTCCTTGTACACTAATATATCACATGAACTAGGACAAAAAGCTGTGAAAAAAACCTTAGATAAAGATGAGGAACTACCTGAACATCAGAACAGATTTATTATGGAATGCATAAACTTCATCTTACAAAATAATAGTTTTTATTTTAATAATGAGGTATATTTACAGACTAAGGGAACGGCAATGGGCACAAGGTTCGCCCCCAGTTACGCAAATTTATTCATGGGACAATTTGAAGATGAACATATACACAATGGCCCATGGGGGGCGAACCTTGTGCTCTACTGCAGATATATTGACGATATATTCATCATCTGGCAAGGAGATACAGAATTATTAGACACATTTATTATAGACCTCAATACCAACAGTCTTGGTATCACATTCACGCATGAATATAGTAGATGGAAAATACACTTTTTAGACATTGAAATCGAAATTAACAACCTCCAAATCAATACCAAAAACTATTTTAAAACTATAGATGCAAACAACTATATACACGCAGAAAGTTGCCACCTCAAACAGTGGAAATCTAATATCCCAAAAGGACAGTACCTACGAGTAAGGAAAAACTGCTCCACACTCGAAAGTTACCAATCTCAATCTAATATACTTACATCTAGATTTATAGAAAAGGGGTATAATAAAGACACTGTAGAAAAGATAAGACAGGAAGTGGCAACAGTAGATAGAGAGTCTCTATTAATAAAGAAAAATAAAGAAGAAAGAGAAATTGATGATTTCTTTATACCATTCATAACCGAATACAGTAGCCAACACTTTGAAATAAGAAAAATTCTGAAAAGGAATTGGCATCTAATAAAACAAGATCAAATCCTAGGAAAAAGGGTAAGAAAACAACCAGACATAATTTTTAAAAGGGCCAAAAACCTTAAAATGATATTATCACCGAGTGAGTATAGAGAAAGAAACAACATTACTGATGGAGACCTAAATGGAAACAAACTAAAAGGTTTCTTCCCCTGTATATCCTGTAAATCTTGTAAATACAGTGAAAAAAGAAAAGAAATAAGATCATCCAATTCAAATTTCTGTCTAAAAATAAATCAACTAATAAGATGTACAGACAGGAATGTCATCTACTGCATAAAATGTACATGTAATCTACTATATTTTGGTCAAACAAGTAGAACTGTAAAAGATAGGATACGAGAACATATTCTAAAAATAGAACACGAAGCGACAGACACAATACTGTACTCACATTTTAAAGAAAAACACTCCAGTAATTTAAAAGATTTCAAATACTGGGGTATCAAAAAATTACATCTGGGAATAAGGGGGGGGGAATATGAATACACTCCTCCTCAAAAAGGAAGCAGAATGTATTTTTAATTTCAAAACATTACACCCATTTGGATTAAATTCAGAAATGGATCTAAATACATTAATATAACTGTGATAATAAAAAATACAGACTGCATTGTATATATAACCTTTCACCACATTATACTCACTGGCAAGAAAGATATTATAGGAGCCTAAAATTACACTTCTAAAAAAGTTCACGAATAAACACTTAAAACACACACACAAAAAATCTTTTTCTAGCACGAACAATATATAGACACATGTTAAACACATAGGTAAAGTAATGAACGTATTTAAAAATATCTATCACGCTCCTCACTTAGAGATTTAAGGAACTCTAACACAACAACAAAAAAAATTCACAAAAACATGGAGCAAACCTATTCGTATAAATAATAATAAATTTTTTCTTCTTTTTCCCCCTGAAAACCAATAGAATTAAGATGTTAAACACATAGATAAACAATGGTCTAATAAAACTCACACTTTTAAAACTTAGGAAACGTATTTCACAATTATGTTAGAAAAGGGTTTATATATGACTGGAATACAGGCAGTTATCTGTATAAAATTTATAAACTATTACTTGATAAACTATATACTATCCAGGATTATTACCTCTCGCAAATCAACGCGAGAGCACAAAACTACACGTTTGAGACCACAATATATATTTCTATTTAAAACATAGGAATATGAAGAAATAAATGATATAAAATGATATAAGTTGATTAAGAATAAAACCCCCCCCAAAAAAGCATTACAAAAAAACATTTAAAAAAAACATTTAAGGAAGAATGGAGCATAGGCTTGAGAATGGTGTTCTTATTTCTATTTGCATGTGTACTTTCATCTATATCTCTAATTTCACGATAAATAACAACACATATGCAATCACAGATGAATTAATAAATTTAATAACAACAGGTCAGGATGTATAAAGGATAGATAATCTTATATTAACAACATTAAGGAATAGGAGACAACCTACCAGGAGGAGGAACAACAAATAAACAATAGGGATTGGTCAAGAACAAGATCCAATCAGGAAGATGGAGACGATATTTAAATCCAGACTGCACAGCACACAAGCATCTTGATAAAGGCCCCAGGCTGAAACGCGTAGAGATTGCTGACAGTCACAGGAGATCCAAATACATAGCCCAGCAGGTGAGAGGTGTCTCTGGCGTTCGGGCTGGCTAGGATAGGTACATCGAGCCATATCCCACTTTCTAGGGACAGACTCCATATGTGCAATTCCTATCCAAGGATCCAGTAACCGTTCCAGCCTCAATCACCTGGCTCAAGGGCTACACAGACACAAGGAGAAAATCCACAATTGGATCAGGAAACACCGGAAGAACCCGGATTTTTAACCTAAACAGAGGAAAACATACGGAACTACTTCACCAAAGGACCGGCCGGTCACAACTTTAACGGAGGAGATCCAGAATATGGACAATGTAAAAAGGTTTTTATAACAAGAGACAATCTGCTTATACACGTATATACGTATATATGACAGATAAATCCACTTTCTACCATTTACTGCTGTAAATTACCACCATAGACCTGGAATATCGCTGTCTAAGCAAAAATACGTGGTATTCACATTAACCTAGCTTATATATTGTAAAACTAGATCTGCACTGAAAAATTGTAATTGTAACCAACAAAATATACGATACATGTGTGTCAAGTAATAGAAACCTATTGTTGTTTATCAGGTGTTGCCAATCAGAGCTGCTTTCATAAAACCACGGGTATAGTCCCAAAAGTACAAATTTCAAACTGAAACTGTTTTTTTAAATCTAGATGCCGGCATCTATGTGTTAGATTTTATTGTTTACTATTTTATGATAAGTACCCTATCTGTATAGGAATAAAATACATATATCTTAAAGCACCTGCTCCCCTTTCTTCTTATGTATCATCTTTTATTTTAATTTTATTTTTATGATTATGCATCATTTTTTATAAGAATATCTATAAGATACATATATATGAAAAATATAGGACACAAGACTATTTCTAAAAATATAGTAAAAACTTTATCATCCAGGTTATACGATCCAAATCAGACTGTTTTTTAAAAAATATTTTAAAAAATATAGTAAATACTTTATTATCCAACTTATATGATCCAAACAAACTGGGGAACTTCACATACCAAAATAAAAATCGCAAAGTTGAATAACCAAAACAGGGACACCCTCATATGCAGATATAAATAGATCCAAACTAATATTTATTTATTTTCCCTGTATAAGACTCGCAGCTGCATAGCGCTATCCCAATCACTCTTTCCCCTTTTCTAAACTCGGTGATAGTGTTTTTGAGGTTACATCACCATTTGGGATTAGCTAAGAGTCTGAGTGTAGAATCTTTGTATTAACTCTAACCCTCTATAGTAAAAAATTCCAATCCCCTACCAAATGTATCTTCTCTAAAGAAAGCATACAACATGCATACATGCAATACAACTCAAATAAAAAGAGGATTACTAATTTTCAAATAAGGATTCAAATGACCTTTTAGATATCAGGGCAGCAGTTTCAAAGGCTAATAAGATACTAGTATGTTTTAAAAGAGGCATTGATTCAGGGGAGGAAAGCATAATTCTGTCACTATATAAAGCCCTGGTACGACTTCACCTTGAGTATGGAGTGCAGTTTTGGGGACTGATCGCAAAAAAGATATTGCAGAACTAGAAAAAGTTCAGAGAAGGGCAACAAAGCTAATAAGAGGATTGGAGAATTTAAGGTACGAGGAGAGGCTAGCCAAACTGGGTCTGTTTTCTTTAGAAAAAAGGCACTTGAGAGGTGACATGATTACTTTATATAAATATATTCAAGGCCCATATACAGTGATGGCAAAAGCTCTGTTTATTATTCCAAGAAAATTGTTTGTGACAAGAGGTCACAATTTAAGGTTGGAGGAAAGGAGATTTAATTTCCTGCAACGGAAAAGTTTTTTCAATGTAAGAGCAATACAATTGTGGAACTCATTACCAAAGGAGGTGGTGAATGCCAATACCCTAGATACATTTAAAATTGTTTGGATACATTTCTGTCTATAAATAACATTCATAGATATGATTGCTAGTATTAAATGGGTCACCTTTTAGTGGGATTATTTAAGCTTAACTGGAGCTTTTTGTAAGTATTTTAGATTTGTATAGGTTGAACTCGATGGACTTCAGTCTTTTTTCAACCTCATCTACTATGTTACTATGTTACTATGTAGATGATTGGCATAAATTCACTTTTAGACTAGGCTACTTTCATGGATTTCTAAGATTTAAAAGGAAACCTAGCATCCAAAAATGAGCGCTACAATGTGGAAAGTGACTCCTCTTCTTTCTAAGGTGGGACCAGAGTAAATAGCAATCAGCTAACAAAACCATAGGCATATAAAATCAAGAGGGTCTTACCCTTTACAATATATAAACAAACTTGAGACCCTTTATTTGAAGAATCTTCATCTTTCAAATGGGAACACTAGATACAGTTTATGCAGAGAAGTGTATCTAGTTTTATAGTTGTGGAACTCTAACTTGGGTTGGGTTGATCATAATAGCTCTGAGAACAAATCATATTCAAAAGATATTTATTTTTTTAATGTATAGGGAGATTTGGATATCTGTAGTTCTAGAAACAACTGTCAATCTAAGTTACAAGGAAGACAAAAATAAAGCAAAGAATATTAAAGCTAAAGTTCCTTTGTTTGTTGTTCTTCATATGTATCTTTTGTTAAAACTTTTTGGTTTCTTCCTTTTATTGAATATCAGTGGTTCATGGCAGTCTCTAATTTTAAGGTTAGACTGTCCATATAATTACCATATCCTATACAACTGTACTGTATAGCCATAATGCCCCAGCATAAATATTTAAAAAATTCAATTACAAACTTTGCTGTTCTTTTGGAAATAAAAAGGTTAAAATTCCATATATGTAAATTGCTATTGTCATTTACACTGTACAATGGTATCAATGCTAAACAGCTGTATTGTAAGAGATAGACATGCAGCCATTGCATTAGTGATTTGTTTAACATGAAACTATTAGGTTTCTGCCAGTAATTTTACAATGGGAATCATAGTTTACTTTTTGCTTTGTTAACTTGTGTAGAGAAAACATTGCTTTGAACTTTTAATACAAGCGCACAGAGGCTCGTGGTATACTCACATTATGAATGTCACTCAAGTGCAATTTACGCAAGAAATCTTGTGCAACAATTTTTTTACTTGTAATCTAGGCCATAATGTATAGAGCCTAATTAGCCAATATATCAAAGCTTGCAAACAAGTCTAACTGACAATATACAATAAACAATGAGGGTTAAAAGTGGATAAGATTACAAGTGGAGCTCAAAAATAGCGCTATTAAGTGTGAATGTAAAAAGTTGGATTGGCGCTCTGCCTACAGGTATGTGTGTGTGTATACATACATATATATATATATATATATATATATATTTATATTTATACATACACAGTATATACATATATACCCATAGCTTTGAATATTTACATTTGTTTTAACCAAACAAATGTAATTGTTTTGTTTAAAATGGAACAAATGCTGAATTTTAGTCAAACGAATAACGAATACTGCAGCCAAAGAGAATTAGGGGAAACTAATTTCCTTTACTAATAATATTGCAACCTCACTTTAACAAAATTGTTCTATATAAATAACAAGTTTGTTACAGTGTGGTTGCAATATTTTAATTAAAAAATGTTAAATACAGTGGTAACTTAAATGCACTATAAAAAAATAGAATATTAATAAACGCGTCAATTAAAAAAAATATGTTTTACACAGTTGCATACAAAGTTAAAAAAACACACTTTGGCAAAACAAAAAACTGTGGCTGCTGTCTGGAATATGAATATCAAGAACACTAAATCTTCTTCCTAAAAAGAGAAAAAAAACATGCCAAAAGTTAAAGAAACATTTATTTAAATCACAACAAGACTATACATACGTTGTAGTATTTTACAGTATAATACTTATAAATAAGTTTCTTATTAAGGTTTTTTTTTGTTCTTTATTAACAATGTTGATCAAATACATATTGAACATATAGGGCTAGATTACTAGTGGAGCAATAATTCACGCTCAAATGCTAACTCCGCTCGAATATCGTAACATACTCCTCTATAGACTTCAATAGAGCGAGAAAAGACAAAACACAAAAACACTAATACTAGCTTGCTAACTCTAATCACCATAAGACCCTACTTTAATAACCCCTAAACTACCATATAGCCCACCACAAAGTACCCCCTACACTAATAACCCCTAAACCACCCCACCTATACATTGCAAACTGCCAGCTACACTATTAAGCCCTAAACCACCACACCCCCATATAAAAAAGTACCTGTTACAATATTAAGCCCTAAACTGCCACACCTCTACATCGCAAAATACCCCTCTAAGCTATTAACCCCTTACCACCACATAGCCCCCTGCAAAGTACCCCACTACACTAATAACTCCTAAACCTCCCTACTCCCACATCACAAAGTACCCACTACACTATTAAGCCCTAAACCACCACACCCCCACATCACAAAGCACCTTCTACACTATTAACCCCTGAACTGCAAAACAACCACATTGCAAACTACCCAATACACTATTAACCCCTAAACCACCACACCCTCACATATCAATACCCATCTACGATATTAACCCGTAAACCGTCACAACCCAATTGCAAAACCCCTAAACTGCCACAACCCCATCACAAACAACCCTCATTACTATTAACCCCTAAACTGCCACAACCCCATCACAAAACAACCCTCATTACTATTAACACCTAAACCAGTGCAACCACCATTGAAAAATACCCACTAACATCTTAACCCCCTAATCAGATAAAACCCTAACCTTACCTGAACCCCCCCCCCAAAAAAAAAAAAAAAATCTAACATTACATCTGGAGTTGACAAATCTGTTTAAAATATAGAATACAGTAAGACTATTTAGGAGCCAGAAATGAGATTGTTAAATATTTGCAGTAAATACACAGTAAAACACAATTCCCCCTGTATTTGACTGTAAATTTTTGTCTTTTATTGTATTGTTTCTCCGTTGTACTTTTATCCTTGTACCCATGGGCGGTGCTGCGGCGCTCTGTTGGTGCTTTACAAATAAAGAATAATAATAATAATATTATAGTGTTTTGCAGTCAAATACATGGCCATAAACCATATACCTTTTAATCCTTATAATACTTTTTATTAATATTTGTAAGACTAATTTTTATCAGATAGTGTTTATGAGTGTAACAGTATATTTTAATGCATTTATGTTGTGTTTGGTGCAACATTAATTTAGCCCCAACCCTTTATGCTATGTCATCAGTCACACTAACCGACACTTGTTAAATTCAATTGCACTCAAACAAACATGTTTACTTAAACAATTAACACGTCTGTGATATTCTTATATCGCCCATTTGCTAACGTTAGCATGTCACTTGTAATCTAGCCCATAGTGTATGTAATTTAGGTGACTTTTTTATTGATTTTTTTTTGCCCCCGATTTTCAAACTGTGCCAATGCAATCAGCCACAAGCTATAAAACCATCAATTCTTCCATGTACTAAATTACTCCAGGAGTTCTTAATCCAATCACCAATATCTAGCATGAGACCCAGGTTTTAATATGTATTCTGAATAAAAATGTGCTGATTCTTTTCCTCCAGGTATAATAAAAAAACATTACTGTTGATACTAGCTCTTCATTTCTATGCTCCAGACAATAGGAAGCTTTTCAGAGTTGCTCAACACAATGAATAAAACTATAGTGATGTTTCTGTACTAAGCGGTCCAGTCAGACTGTGTCTCCTTAGCCCACCTCTATTAATAGAAATAACCTTTGCTGTATCAGTCCGATCTCATACGCAATATAGCATGTATATTGGGTATCTCAGTGTTTAAAATTATTACTGCCTTAGACTATTTTATTGTTTACTCACTAAAATGAATTATTACATTTAACCTAATTTTCTATTATATTAAACTGAAATATTTCTATGTTGAATTGTTTTTGATCCAGTTGACAAGGGAAGCATTAAGTGTATCTAGCTCCCCCCCCCCCCCTTGGCATCACTCTATCCTCCTCCATTTTATTGTGACTTTTTTATCATAACTTTCTTCGAACTGTGTAAGCAGCTGTCGCTTTCATTGATTCACTTACGTACAATCTTTGGAGTCATTCTGACCTGTTTGTGAACAACTCCGTTCTTTAAGAAATTGCTAAATGCGTGATGTCTGTGTGTTTTCATCCAGCTGAATGACTAACGCATTTAATGTATGGTTGCATGATTCCAGTTATTGCTGCTTACAACACTCGATTAATCTTCAATTCCTGCATGGTGGATTTCCTATTTTAAGACTAAAAATAAAGATATCAATATGTTTAGCTGCAAAATGGTTAAAGAGACATACAGACTGATTTTATTATAATACCATACATATGAAAAGTAAAATAAATGAAACAGTGGAGGAATAATTATATATTTCTGTGTTTTATAAGTAAATTCACTGGCCATCTTCAAGAACATAGAAACATATTAGTCTACACAGTTGTAGAGGAGATGTTAAAAAACACTGACACTATCAGCACAGGTACTATATATTTAACAAGCTGGTTAATATCTGAATCTGTTAGTGTATGATTGATATATAAAAAAATTTCCTAGAAGGGAAAGGATAAACATTAAAATGAAAAATGTGTTTTATGGTTTTGTGGACTAATAATTTAATAAATAGTAAGGTGAGTATGCAGAACTGCCATTCAGTAGAGGTTTTATTGAATGTTAACATCAAGACACTAGTTGTAAACTAAAAGAAAATACAACAAGTCATTCATGTGATTTACGTATTTAACTGTTTACCCAGACTTTAATGCTTAATTAATTATTAAAATCTATGTTGTGCTATGTGGCTGGTGTCAGTGTTGTTAGAGAAGTTCTCAGTCATAAGTGGTTGTTTTTCACAGAACAATTGCTGAGGGGCATTTATTAATGATATTAATAAAGGGTTAAACCCCAATTCAGTCATTCTCATCTACCTAATCTTTCGGACCTCACCTACCCTTGAACCTTCAGCCTTGGAACCTTATAATACCATAATCCATTACAGAGTAAACTGATAAACTTAGATGGAGAATGAATGTTTAAGGTGGTGTACTTAACAGCAGAACTAGCTTCATGCTCTGCACCCCACAGAGACTAGGTGCTATAAAATAACTCAGGATGGGTTTCCCTATGCCAGAAATATGATCTAAAACTTCCCTTCCATTGGCCCAATCCTAAACCCAATCAGACTATCTTCTCCTTATGAACTATGGCTGACCAGTAAGTTACTAACGTATGTAATGTATAATAGGACCTCTTGTCACCACCAAGAGCCCACATTAATTCCCCACAAATGCAAAATAACAATATAAATCCAGCAATTAAGGTAAATCAGTAAATGGAAAATGAGATTTAATACTGGAAAATGCAAGATTTTACATTTTGCAATAAAAAAAAAAAAACAGGCAACCTATTATTTAAATCGGACTAGATTTAGCAAAACAGGGGAGGAAAGGGATTTGGGAGTAGTAATGAATAACAAGTTAAATATGGGTGCACAATGAAGGCTAATAAGATACTAGCATGTATTAAAAGAGTCATTGATGTAAGGGAAGAAAGCATAATTTGATCACTATATAAATCCCTGGTAAGACTTCACATTGAATATGGAGTGCAATCCTGGGGACCAATCTCAAAAAATACAATTGCAGACTTTAGCCAAACTGTGTCTGTTTTCTCTCGAATAAGAGGTGCTTTAGAGTTGACATGATTTCTTTATTTAAATATATTCAAGGTAGAAGCTCTGTTTATTTCAAGAAAAATGTTTGTAAAAGAGGTCACAATTTAAGGTAGGAGGAAAGGAGATTTAGAGGCTGAATTATCATATGGCGGCGGGCATGATTCGCTGTAGGGAATTATGTCCGCCCAACATCGCAGAATGCCGACAGTATACGCTGTCGGCATTTAACATTATTTGTCTTCCTGTTGTTAAGGTCGATATTTGGAATACTAAAACCCAAATTATTTGTAATTTATTCCACCAAATTCGCCCAATTATTTGAACTCTTTTTACTAACCATTGCCAAATGGTACTGAAAATCCTTACCTATTGTCTAATTATCGTCAATGCTATTTCCCCCCTAACTCTCATTATTAATTCTGTTCCCCATTATTTCCCTTGTTTTCCTCGCATTATTAGCTTCCCCTTGTTGTAAATCCCTGAACTAGTTTTCACTCTCTTCTGGTACTTAGCAGTCCTGTCACACACAAAAAAAATGTTTTTTGCTGCTTCTCATGTCTGGGACTCCTAACTATACTCAGACTGTACTGAGACTGAACCCAAATCAAAAACTGTTTAACCCTTTCCTGCCGGTACTTATTTGTCTACATCAGAACTAAGAGTGATTTCAATGATGATATCAGGTCAGAGGGGAGTACCTATGATGCTAGGCACGCAATTCCATTTAGGAATCTTCTTTAGCTTCAACACAGCCAAACAGGTAGGATGTTCCATGCCCTCCTTATGACACTAAAGCCCAGCACAGTTAGGACAGCATGGAATGTCCTAAAGGCAGAAAGGGGTTAAATAATTTTATATGGTGAAATTTTATGTCAATTTTTTTTTTTATGTTACAAGAATGCTCACTGGCTAAAAATGACATCTCCTAGTGAGCTGTTGATGGAAGTTGGCACATACCACAAACACAAAAACAGGTTTGTGTACAAAAATAAATATTCTTACTAAAAAAAGCAAAATAATAAAAAAAAAAGGCGTATATGATTCAGATAGGGCATGCAATTTTAAACAATTTAAACAATTTACTTTTATCAACAATTTTGCTTTGTTCTCTTGGTATTCTTAGTTGAAAGCTAAACCTAGGAGGTTCAAATGCTAATTTCTCAGACCTAGAAGGCCGCCTCTAAGCTAAATGCATTTTGACAGTTTTTCACCACTAGAGGGTGTTAGTTCATGTGTGTCATAAAGATAACACTGTGCTTGCGCACCTGAAGCTCCTAGGAGCCAGCACTGATTGGCTAAAATGCAAGTATGTCAAAAGAACTGAGGGGCAGTTTGCAGAGGCTTAGATACAAGAAAATCACAGAGGTAAAAAGTATATTATTATAACTGTGTTGGTTATGCAAAACTGGGGAATGTGTAATAAAGGGATTATCTATCTTTTAAAACAATAAAAATTCTGGTGTAGACTGTCCCTTTAAGCAATACATTTAGCATGTTGTGCTTGTATGTAAATATTTCCTATTTTGGGGGAGAGAAAACCACCGGATATATATGCCTTTTGTGCACAACATGTGCTTAATCACAGACAACTAAGGTAGGTCTCTGTCCACCTCTTTAAAGGGACATGAAACCCAACATTGTTCTTTATGATTTAGAAAGAGCACACCATTTAAAAAAATACTTTCCAGCTTACTTCTATTATAAAATTAGCTTCAGTGTCTTGGTATCCTTTGTTGAAGGAGCAGCAATGCACTATTGGGAACTAGTAGAAGAATATGGTGAGCCATTGACAAGAGGCCTATATAGGCAGCTATGAATCGGCATCTAGCTCCCAGCAGTAAATTGCTGCTTCTAATCCTACCTAGGTATGCTTTTTCAACAAAGGATTCCAAGTGAACAAAGAAAATTTGAAAATACATGCAAATTGGAAAGTTGTTTAAAATTGCATGCTTTAGCTGAATCATGAAAGTTTAATTTTGACTTTGCTGTGACTTTAAATAGAAAGCATAATTAAAATGTGCCTCTTACACCATTATTAACTAATCCTTATATGTGACCATACCTTTTTGTTACAACACCAAGAAATAATAGAAGCAAACATCATTAGCGAAAGAAAATGTTTATGAAGAATAAATATTAATTAAAAAGGTTGTGAATTTATTTATCAATGTGATGTCACCTGATGAAATGAAGGTTCTATCACATGGATTCAGTTTTTTACCTAGATGTCACAAGGTATTAGATGTTAATAATGTTTGGCTAGATTACGAGTTGTGCGTTAGGCTTAAAAAGCAGCGTTAAGAGGTCCTAACGCTGCTTTTTAACACCCGCTGGTATTACAAGTCTTGCAGGTACAGGTGTACCGCTCACTTTTTTTGCCAGACTTGGAAATACCGCAAATCCAATTACGTAAATTGCGTATCCTCTTTTTTCAATAGGACTTGCATGGCGCCGGTATTACGAGTCTGCCAAAAAGTGAGCGGTAGACCCTCTCCTGTCAAGACTGGTACCGCATATTAAAGTCAGTAGTTAAGTGTTTTACACTAAAACGCTGTAGCATAAAACTCTTAACTAAAGTGCTAAAAAGTACACTAACACCCATAAACTACCTATTAACCCCTAAACCGAGGCCCTCCCACAACACAAATACTAAAAGAAAATGTTTAACCCCTAATCTGCCGAACCGGACATCACCGCCACTGTAATAAATATAGTAACCCTTAAACCGCCGCACTCCCGCCTCGCAAACATTAGTTAAATATTATTAACCCCTAATCTGCCATCCCTAACATCGTCGCCACCTACCTACATTTATTAACCCCTAATCTGCCGCCCCCAACGTCGCCGCCACTATATTGAAGTTATTAACCAATAAATCTAAGTCTAACTCTAACCCTAACACCCCCTAACTTAAATATAATTAAAATAAATCTAAATAAAAATTCTTATCATTAACTAAATTATTGCTATTTAAAACTAAATACTTACCTATAAAATAAACCCTAAGCTAGCTACAATATAACTAATAGTTACATTGTATCTATCTTAGGGTTTATTTTTATTTTACAGGCAAGTTTGTATTTATTTTAACTAGGTAGAATAGTTAATTGACCTGTAATATAAAAACTAACCTAAGTTACACTAACACCTAACACTACACTATAATTAAAATATTTCCCTAAAATAAATACAATTAAATACAATTAAATTAAATTATCTAAAGTACAAACCCCCCCCCACTAAATTACAGAAAATAATAAACAAATGACAAGATTTTTAAACTAATTACACCTAATCTAATCCCCCTAAGAAAATAAAAAAGCCCCCCCCCCAAAAAAAAGCCATACCCTACACTAAATTACAAATAGCCCTTAAAAGGGCCTTTTGCGGGGCATTACCCCAAAGTAATCAGCTCTTTTACCTGTAAAAAAAAAATTACAATCCCCCCCAACAGTAAAACCCACCACCCACACAACCAACCTTACTCTAAAACCCACCCAATACCCCCTTAAAAAAACCTAACACTAACCCCTTGAAGATCACCTTACCGGGAGAAGTCTTCATCCAACCGGGCCGAAGTCCTCAACGAAGCCGGGAAAAGTCTTCATCCAAGCGGGGCGAAGTGGTCCTCCAGACGGGCAGAAGTCTTCATCCAGACGGCATCTTCTATCTTCATCCATCTGACGGGGAGCGGGTCCATCTTCAAGACATCTGACGCGGAGCATCCGCTTCATCCGACGGCTAACACTGAATGAAGGTTCCTTTAAATGACGGCATCCAAGATGGCATCCCTTGAATTCCATTTGGCTGATAGAATTCTATCAGCCAATCGGAATTAAGGTAGAAAAAATCTTATTGGCTGATGCAATCAGCCAATAGGATTGATGTTCAATACTATTGGCTGATCCAATCAGCCAATAGAATGCCAGCTCAATCCTATTGGCTGATTGGATCAGCCAATAGGATTGAACTTCAATCCTATTGGCTGATTGCATCAGCCAATAGGATTTTTTCTACCTTAATTCCGATTGGCTGATAGAATTCTATCAGCCAATCAGAATTGAAGGGACGCCATTTGGATTACATCATTTAAAGGAACCTTCATTCAGTGTTAGGTGTCGGATGAAGAGGATGCTCCACGTCGGATGTCTTGAAGATGAACCTGCTCCGCACTGGATGGATGAAGATAGAAGATCCTGTCTGGATGAAGACTTCTGCCCGTCTGGAGGACCACTTCGCCCGGCTTGGATGAAGACTTCTCTTGGTATGGTGATCTTCTAGGGGTTAGTGTTAGGTTTTTTAAGGGGGTATTGGGTGGGTTTTAGAGTAGGGTTTGTTGTGTGGTTGGGGGGTTTTAATGTTGGGGGGGATTTGTACTTTTTTTTACAGATTAAAGAGCTGATTACTTTGGGGCAATGCCCAGCAAAAGGCCCTTTTAAGGGCTATTTGTAATTTAGTGTAGGGTAGGGCTCTTTTATTTTGGGGGGGCTTTTTTATTTTGTTAGGGGGATTAGATTAGGTGTAATTAGTTTAAAAATCTTGTAATTTGGGTTTTTGTACTTTAAATAATTTAATTGTATTTAATTGTATTTAATTTAGGAAAATAATTTAATTATAGTGTAGTGTTAGGTGTTAGTATAACATAGGTTAGGTTTTATTTTACAGGTCAATTTGTCTTTATTTTAGTTAGGTAGTTTACTAAATAGTTAATAACTATTTAGTAACTATTCTACCTAGTTAAAATAAATACAAACTTGCCTGTTAAATAAAAATAAACCCTAAGCTAGATACAATGTAACTGTTAGTTATATTGTAGCTAGCTTAGGGTTTATTTTATAGGTAAGTATTTAGTTTTAAATAGGAATAATTTAGTTAATGATATCAATTTTATTTAGATATATTTAAGTTAGGGGGTTAGGGTTATACTTAGGTTTAGGGTTTAATAAATTTAGAATAGTGGCGGCGACGTTGGGGGTGGCAGCTTAGAGGTTAATAAATATAATGTAGGTGTCGGCGATGTTGGGGGAAGCAGATTAGGGGTTAATAGTTATAATGTAGGTGTCGGCAATGCCGGGGGCGTCAGATTAGGGGTTAATAAGTATATAGTAGGTGTCGGCGATGTCGGGGGTGGCAGATTAGGGGTTAATAAGTGTAAGATTTGGGGTGTTTAGACTTGGGGTTCATGTTAGGGTGTAAGGTATAGACATAAATTTTAGTTCCCCATAGGAATCAATGGGGCTGCGTTACTGAGTTTTACGCTGCTTTTTTGCATGTGTTAGACTTTTTTTATGCCGGCTCTCCCCGTTGATCCCTATGGGGAAATCGTGCACGAGCACACACAACCAGCTCACCGCTAACGTAAGCAGCGCTGGTATTGGAGTGAGATGTGGAGAAAAATTTTGCTCAACACTCACTTTTTGTCTGTTAACGCCGGGTTTGTAAAAACCTGTAATACCAGCGCTGTCTGTGAGTGGTGAGCATAAACTGCTCGTTAGCACCGCATAGCCTCTAACGCAAAACTCGTAATCTAGGTGTTTGTTTGCTAACTCCATTATTATGGGCTAGATTACAAATGGAGCAATAGTGGTAGCACAAGGTTGGACTATTAATATTGCGGGTCTGTGCTAAGTTTAGCGCAGAATCTGGTATTATAATTCAGTGGTAAAATAGAATTACCAGAGAATGTTTAGCAAGGCCGACATCAATGGATAGTTCAACTTGAGACTTGAATTAAAATTTTAGGGCCAATGTTCCCTTAAATTATATTTTTTAAGCTCTGTGAGCAAAAAATTTGACCTTTGCAATTTTTGTGCAAGTGAATAAATTGTGTGCGCACTTTAATCTTGAGTTGTGTTAAACCTGAAAATGTAGTAAAAGAAGCAAAGAACTCTATGATATATGTGTCATGCCGCAGATAATGGTCTAGTATGTTGTTCTTTATTTAAATATAAAGTTTTATTGTTATATACTATATGGTGCAGCAACAAAAAAAAAAAAAAAACACCAAGAGAAAAAGAATAAAAAGATAGTGAGAAGGGGGGAACTTCCGGGTGGTGGCAATGACTAGTCGCAAGACTGTTTGCAGAATAAATATGCCTTAAATTTGCTCCTAACTATCCCAAAGGGGAAAGATCTATGCTGCATGTTACACAGATGAATATGCTCTTCTGATACATACCACTGTTTCCAGGTCTGGTGCTAGCTTCAGTCCCCCGGAGATTATAACAGGTTACAGCCTTCTCTCTACCCCCCGGCAGAGTTCCCTAGTGTCTCTGTCGTTACTATGCAGTACTATCTGGTACACCAACGTAGGGACTTCTACTTGACATTACTCACACTAAGATGGGCTCTTCAGCTGAATTTATATTGGAGGCATTAAAATATCTTTTACCAACTTACCTGGACAACTATGGCTATCCTGCTACACTCTCAGACACCTCACCTCTTGTTAACCATGAGGAGGCACCTTCTACCTGTACTCAGAATGTACAGTCTGGCTTTTCGATTCCGCCTGACCACGCTGCACAAAAGTTGGAGACCGAGGATTGCACAGAAGCTAAGGTACAGCCTTTTGCTTTCAGAGTGCATGCTGAGGCCCACAATGCCTACTATGCAGTTATTTCTGCAGACGCCATTGAGCAGAATGTGCAAGGAGTGAATTGTCACAACCACGGAGGTCCTTTGTTACTCTCCAACCCATTCGCTCGAGACTCCCTGGATTTGTGGCCTCTAGAGGATTTGGACACCAAATGCTTAATCTTTAATGACTTTGCATTAGAGGAGAGTAAAGGAAAAAGGAAAAAATTAAGTTAGCTTTATGTCCAGATACTAACCAAGTATGGTTGAAAGATTTAAGTCTGTTAAGTTAAGGATGGTATCTAGGTATCATAAATGATTATCTCAAGTCAACTTCAGGTTTAAGATACTAACTATCTATGCATATAAGACTTAAGTTTGCTAAGTTAAGATTGGTATCTATGTGTCATAAATGATTATTTTGGTCAAATCTGCCATTTTGCCCTGCGTGGCATATATTATTTGAGTTGTGATTTTTATGTTATGTACTATAAATGATTATTATTAGTCAACTTCATGTTCAAGATACTAACTACTTATGCAAATAAGATTTAAGTTTGTTAAGTTAAGATTGGTATCTATGTGTTATAAATGTTTATTTTGGTCAAATCTGTCATTTTGCCCTGCATGGCATATATTATTTGAGCTGAGATTCTTATGTCTGCTGACTTATTCAAATAAAAACAAAAAAAAAAATCTTTAATGACTTTGCAGCAACTATGGCGCCTCATTATTTACCACAGTCTGCCTTATCAGAGAGGTTTGGCTCCAGAGATTCAGTAATGTACACTGGCTTGAGATTACAGTATTTGGACTCCTTCCTAAAACAAACAAAATTTAAATCTATGATAAGTGACTTGCCGAATATCTTTATGGTGACTTTGGGCTTCCACTGTTTTTGCGCTAACTTGAACTCAGATGCACTGATTACCACAAAAGAAGGCATAAGCTAAACATTTATCTTTCCCATAGCATCCACGGACTGTTTGTGATGCTGGTAGATGCTCATAAACGTTTTATTATATAATTTCTACACACCTATCATGTGTTTATTTGTGCCACATGCATTTCATTTAATTGTTGTAATTGAATGTACTCATGAGGGGGGATTAGCTTAGAAGAACTATTGTGTCAAATAGGGTGATTTGTGGTTATTTTATATTTTATATTGAGGTTCTATACATCAGTACTCTCTTCACAGCATAATATACTACAGCAAAAGCTACATAAATTGTTCCCAGGTAATTGTTGTGAAGTAGTGGCTGACCTGCTGTTGGTGGGTTCGGTTGGAGCTACAATAGAAAACCAATGCGAATAATAGTCACTCTTAACTTAGGGGGATATTTATCAAGCTGTCAACCGCAAATACGCTGGAATTCCACTGTGTAATTGTGGCAAGCTTGATTCAACCTAGTCATCAAAGCCTACAGACCAGCAAAATTTGAAATTTGTGATGTAACATACGATCCGCCGGTCTCAATCCGACACAAATCAATACTTACGTCATTACAGATGTTCCGAATACACATTCGGCACTATTTGACACTTTTTAAAAGTTATTAAATAGTTGACCGGTAAGCTTGCGGCTATTCCAGCCCAGTGTACCTGGTTTTCAATCCGCCACCCTGGAGGCCCGCCAATGCCATAGGAGTCAATGGGAGTCTGAAAGCAGCGAAAACGTATGTTTGATGCTGCCAGATATCCCATTGATTTCCAGTTAACACCCTAACATAAGCCCTGAGTCTAAACACCCCTAATCTGCCGCCCCAACATCGCCGCCACCTACATAATGTTATTAACCCCTATCCTGCCATTCCCCGACACCGCTGCAACTAAATAAAGTTATTAACCCCTATCCCACCGTTCCTGGAGCCCACCGTAACTAAATAAAGTTATTAACCCCTATCCCACCCCTCCCGGACCCCACCACCACTAAATAAATATATTAACCTCTATCCCGCCGCTCCCGGACCCCGCCGCCACTAAATAAATGTGTTAACCCCTATCCCGCCGCTCCCGGACCTAGCCGCCACTAAATAAATGTATTAAACACTATCCTGCTGCTCCCAGACCCTGCTGCCACTAAATAAATGTATTAACCCCTAAACCCCTGGCTTCCCACATCACTACCATTAACTAAACCTATTAACCCCTAAACCGCCAGCCCCCCACATCGCCATAAACTAAATTAAGCTATTAACCCATAAACCTAACAACCTGCTAACTTTACATTAAAATTACAACATCCCTATCTTATAATAAATTAAAACTTACCTTAAAATAAACTATATTAAACTATTAATTAACCTACCCTAACTATTATACTACACTTACATTAAACTAGCAATTAAAATAACTATATTACATATTAAAAAACCCTAACCCTAGTCAAATTATTTAAATATACTATTAAAAATTACTAAGTAAAAAACAAACAAGCAAACACTAAGTTACAAAAACAAACAAACACTAAGTTACAAAAAAAACCACAGTATCAAAATAAAAAGCCCCCCCCCAAATAAAAAAAAAACTAGCTTTAAAAAAACTACCAATGGCCCTTAAGAAATAAGCTATTTTACCTGTAAAAAAAAAAATACAAACACCCCCCAACAGTTAAACCCACCACCCATTCAACCAACCCCCCCCAAATAGAAAGCCTATCTAAAAAAACCTAAGCTCCCCATTTCCCTGAAAAGGGCATTTGTATGGGCATTGCCCTTAAAAGGGCATTTAGCTCTTTTACATGACCAGACCCTACTCTAAAAATAAAAACCACCCAAAAAACCCTTAAATAAACCTAACACTAACCCTTGATGATCCACTTACAGTTTTTGAAGTTCTGCTTGAAGGATCTGGGCAGCAAGAAGTCTTCATCCGGGCAGCCTCTTCTATCTTCATCCATCCGGAGAAGTCTTCAGCCATGCGGCCTATTCTATCTTCATCCATCTGACGTGGAGCGGGTTAATCCTGAAGACATCCGGCACAGAATAGCCAATAGGATGAGAGCAGCTCTAATCCTATTGGCTGATTAGAACCTTTCAGCCAATAGGGATGCAAGGGACGCCATCTTGGATGACGTCACTTGCATTCAAGTTCCAATTTACGGTGGCGATCGTATTGAAGAGGAGCTCTGCGCCGGATGTCTTCAGGATGGACCCGCTCAGCATTGGATGGATGTAGATAGAAGAGGCCGCATGGATGAAGATAGAAGAGGCCACCCGGATGAAGGCTTCTTGCTGCCTGGATGAAGACTTATTGCCGGCTGGATGGATCCTTCAAGCGGAACTTCAAAAATTGTAAGTGGATCGTCGGGGGTTAGTGTTAGGTTTATTTAAGTTTTTTTTTGGCTGGGTTTTATTCTTAGAGTAGTGTCTGGGCAGGTAAAAGAGCTAAATGCCCTTTTAAGGGCAATGCCCATACAAATGCTCTTTTCAGGACAATGGGGAGCTTAGGTTTTTTAGATAGGCTTTTTATTTGGGGGGTTGGTTGGGTGGGTGGGTGTGTGGGTTTAACTGTTGGGGGGTTGTATATTTTTTTACAGGTAAAAGAGCTGATTTATTAAGGGCCATTGGTAGTGTATTGTAGGATAGGGTTTTTTATTTTGGGGGGTCTTTTTTTATTTTGATTGGGCTATTAGATTAGGTGTAATTCGTTTTTATTTTTAATAACTTAGTGTTTGTTTATGTAACATACGTCTAGATTATGAATTTTTCGGTAGCTGAAAAAGCTGCGTTGGCCGGACCCAGCGCTGCTTTTTAATGCCCGCTGGTATTACGAGTCTTGAAGGTACAGGTGAACCGCTCACTTTTTTGTCCAGACTTGGAAATACCGCAAATCCACTTACGTCAATTGCGTATCCTATTTTTTACAATGGGACTAGCATAGCGCCGGTATTACGAGTCTGCCAAAAAGTGAGCGGTAGACCCTCTCCTGTCAAGTCTGGTACCACATTTTAAAGTCAGTAGTTATGAGTTTTATGGTACAACGCCGTAGCATAAAACTCTTAACTAAAGTGCTAAAAAATATACTAACACCCATAAACTACCTATTTACCTCTAAACCGAGGCCCTCCCACATCGCAAACACTATAATACAATTTTTAACCCATAATTGGAACAGCCAATAGAATGCCAGCTCAATTCTACTGGCTGATTGGATCAGCCAATAGGATTGAACTTCATTCCTATTGGCTGATTGCATCAGCCAATAGGATTTTTCCTACCTTAATTCCGATTGGCTGAATTCTATCAGCCAATTGGAATTGAAGGGACGCCATCTTGGATGATGTCATTTAAAGGAACCTTCATTCAGTGTTAGCCGTCGGAAGGAAGAGGATGCTCCACGTCGGATGTCTTGAAGATGGATCCGCTCCGAGCTGGATGGATGAAGATAGAAGATGCCGTCTGGGTGAAGACTTCTACCTGTCTGGAGGACCACTTCGCCCGGCTTGGATGAAGATTTCTCCCGGCTTCGTTGAGGACTTTGGCCCGGTTGGGTAAAGACTTCTCCCGGTAAGGTGATCGTCAAGGGGTTAGTGTTAGGTTTTTTTAAGGGGGTATTGGGTGGGTTTTAGAGTAGGGTTGGTTGTGTGGGTGGTGGATTTTAACGTTAGGGGGTTTGTACTTTTTTTTTACAGGTAAAAGCGCTGATTACTTTGGGGCAATGCCCCGCAAAAGGGGGATTAGATTAGGTGTAATTGGTTTAAAAATCTTGTAATTTGTTTATTATTTTCTGTAATTTAGTGTTTGTTTTTTGTACTTTAGATCATTTTATTTAATTGTATTAAATTGTATTTAATTTAGGGAATTAATTTAATTATAGTGTAGTGTTAGGTGTAATTGTAACTTAATAATTTTTATTTTACAGGTGCTTTTGTATTTATTTTAACTAGGAAGTTATTAAATAGTTAATAACTATTTAGTAACTATTCTACCTAGTTAAAATAAATACAAACTTGCCTGTAAAATAAAAATAAACCCTAAGATAGATACAATGTAACTATTAGTTATATTGTAGCTATCTTAGGGTTTATTTTATAGGTTTTAAATAGGAATTATTTAGTTAATGATAGTTATTTTATTTAGATTTCTTTTAATTATATTTAAGTTAGGGGGTGTTAGGGTTAGGTTAGACTTAGGTTTAGGGGTTAATATGTTTATTATAGTGGTGGCAACATTAAGGGCGGCAGATTAGGGGTTAATAAATGTAGGTAGGTTGCGGCAGATTAGGGGTTAATAAGTATAATGTAGGTGGCGGCGGTGTCCGGAGCGGCAGATTAGGGGTTAATAAGTATAATGTAGGTGGCGGCGGTGTCCGGAGCGGCAGATTAGGGGTTAATAATATAATGTAGGTGTCGGCGATGTCGGGGACGGCAAATTAGGGGTTAATAAGTGTAAGATTAGGCGTGTTTAGACTCAGGGTTCATGTTAGGGTTTTAAGTGTAAACATACATTTTATTTCCCCATAGGAATCAATGGGGCTGCGTTAGGAGCTAAACACTGCTTTTTTGCAGGTGTTAGTTTTTTTTTCAGCCGGCTCTCCCCGTTGATTCCTATGTGGAAATCGTGCACAAGCATGTTACACCAGCTCACCGCTCACTTAAGCAGCGCTGGTATTGAGGTGAGATGAGGAGCAAAATTTTGCTCTATGCTCACTTTTTTGCGGTTAACGCCGGGTTTATAAAAACCTGTAATACCAGCGCTGTCTGTAAGTGAGCGGTGAGCATAAATTGCTTGCTAGCACCGCACCCCTGTTACCGCAAAACTCGTAATCTAGCCGTTAGTGTTTGTTTGTTTTTGTAACAGTAATTTTTAATAGTATATTTAAAAAAATTTAGTAGGGTTAGTGTTTTTTAATATGTAATATAGTTAATTTAATTGCTAGTTTAATGTAATCGTAGTACAATAGTTAGGGTAGGTTAATTAATAGTTTAATATAGTTTATTTTAATTTTAAAGGTAAGTTTTAATTTATTATAAGATAGGGATGTTGTAATTTTAATTTAAAGCAAGCGGGTTAGGTTTAGGGGTTAATAGCTTAATTTAGTTTATGGCGATGTGAGGTCTGGCGGTTTAGAGGTTACTAGGTTTAGTTAATGGTAGTGATGTTTATTTAGGTGGCGGCGGGGTCCAGGAGAAGTGTGATAGGGGTTAATACATTTATTTAGTGGCAACGGGGTCTGGGAGCAGCGGAATAGGGGTTAATAACTTTATTAAAGTTGCGGTGGGATTCGGGAGAGGCGGGATAGAGGTTAATAACTTTATTAAAGTTGCGGCGTGGCTCGGAGCAGCGGGGTAGAGGTTAATAACTTTATTAAAGTTGTGGCGGAGTCCGGGAGGGGCGGGATAGGGGTTAAACATTTTAGTATATTGGCCGCGTTTAGTGAAAGGATATAAATAAAGTTGGGAAAAAGCCAAACAGCTGCGAGATCGATGACTGTTAGTTAACAACAGTCCGATGCTCATCGCCCCATACTTGTTGCTCTGTTTTTTGACGGCTTTTTTTATAAATATGGAGAGCGTATTCAGGTCCGCGGCTGCGATGTTAGGCGATGTTAGGTGAGCGTATTGGTGCCGGCAAGCAGCATAGTTGAGGCTTTGATAAATACCCCCCTATAGTCTTAGACAACAATGGGATTTAATATACATCAGACTGTTCCCCGTATTGCGAGGTAGTTTGCCCTACCACTTAAAATTATACCTGTAACCTACTAACCCGTTACTACCTGTTTTGAGTACTGTGCTCGATTTTTATACTTTAACCTACACCCTTCCCAACCTCACCAAAACTATAGTTTACCATCTAGTTAGACAGACTGAAATAGAACATTTGGCAAATATATATAGTGCACACAATGAGCTCTAAGTGGAATATCCATCTGTAAGGGATACAACTTGCCATTCAATTAACATAACCCCTAGCAGAGTAGGCAACAGTCATTTTATATTTGGTGCTGTCTTTGATGTTTACTGTTCATTAACCAGCCACCTAGTTACAGTCCACTTCAGAGCATGCTCTCTACCTCTCCTAACGGACACAAACACCAGCCTGCTGAGGTGTGAAGTACCTTTTCTTTTGTCTAGATCTTATCCTACTTTTCAGACAGGTTATCTTTTGCCTTACAGAAGCTCCTTCAAAAGAGCAGGGGATTTGGCGGCTCCAAGGGAAGTTGCTTAATCCCTAGATTTAGCATATCTTTACAAGGCCCAACTAGCAAACACTATAGATATTGCAGCCCAACAAATAACTTAACTCCCTGCTACAATCATAGCTTGACTTATGCACTTAAAGGACGACCCAAACAACACCATAAAACATTTATATTTTCTTTTTGTTGCAATTTTATCTATACAAGTTTGTAAGCAAACATAGTGAATATACCTAACAATACTTTCATGTTCCACTATGTAACTTGCCTGTTATATCTTTTACTGAAAACCTCAATAAAAATAATAATTTTTTAAAAAAATAGTGAGAAGGAAGAATAAGAAATGAGAGGTTGGAAAGAGGGCAGAGAAGAGAAAAGGAGATAGAGAAAATAAAGAAGTAAGAGAGAAAACACAGAGAGGAGAGAGGGAGGAGATGGGACAAAGAATAGAGGAGAGAAATAAAAGAGTAGAAAGAGAGGAGAAAGACAGAATATGGAAAACGATAGAGAGAGAATAAATGAATGAAGGAAGAGAAATAGATGGAAAAGGGAGAAAACACAGAAGGAGAGAGAGGACAGAGAAGAGATGGCAGAGAGTTGGAGAAAGAAGAGAGATGGAATAAAGAAAAAAAGAGAAAACACAGTGGGAGAGAAAGGGAGGAGATAGGATATATATATAAGAGGGCAGAGAGGAAGAGACAGGAGAGGAGAGAGAGAAAGAAGTGCGGAGAACAGGAAAAGAGAGAAGGAAGAAAGAAAGCACAAAGGGAAAGAGAGGAAGTAGATATAACATAAAGAAAGAGAGGCAGAAGGAACATAAAAGTGAGAGAATGCAGAAATAAGATAGATGAAAGAGAGAGAACAAAGGGAGAGAGGGGGGAAATAATACATGCCAAAGAAAAAAAGGAAGAGATGGTAAAGAGATAGAAAAGAGAGAAAAGATAAGATGGAGAGAGAGAGAGAGAGAGAGAGAGAGAGAGAGAGAGAGAGAGAGAAAGAGATGAATAACAAAAGAGATAGATACAGAGAAAGAACAGAAAGGAGAGATAGTGAGATTAAAGAAAGATTATAGATGAAAGAGAGGAGACATAGAACTGATGGCATTGAGAAAAAAAAAGAGAAAAATACAAAAGAAAACACAGAGAGAGAAAGAGGGAGGAGAGAGGACTGAGAGAAAGAAGAAAAGAGGAGAGAAGAGATAGAGGGGGATATTTATCAAATGTATGTCGGACCTGATCCGACAGTACAGATCAGGTCCGACAGACCTCGCTGAATGCGGAGAGCAATACGCTCTCCATATTCAGCATTGCACCAACAGCTCTTGTGACTCACCGCCAGCAGGCGGTGTCAATCCACTCGATCGTACTCAATCGGGTTGAATTGTGGAGATCTCTGTCCGCCTGCTCAGAGCAGGCGGACAGCGTTATGGAGCAGCGGTCTTTAGACCGCTGCTTCATAACTGCTGTTTCTGGCAAGTCTGAAGACTCGCCAGAAACACAGGCCCTCAAGCTCCATTCGGAGCTTGATAAATGGGTCTCAGAGGCTGAAGAGATGAGAGCAAAGAACATAGAATAGAGATACATAATTAAGATAGCAGTCAAAGGTTCACAATTAATGCAGTTTAAAAAAGATAAAGCAAAATCCATCTATAGCTATACTGAAACCTTTATATGAGGTTGAGAAAGGGGGATATTTGCTGCTTGTCATGTGACATTTGTATTACATTATTCTTTATTTCACATTTCATCAACTGAATATACATAGGTTTGATTTATTTCTTCGGCATCTAGATGTAGTTGATGGCTGCTGGAGACCAGACTAGAACATCACCAGATAAATAAGATATTCTTGTTATTACTTCTTTATCCGAGTTCTTTATGCTATTATTATCTATGGTACAGATACTCTGTTTTGCTGCTATAAGAAAATTCCTTTTTGGTGTATAAATGCTTGAATCATTTTAATATGAACATGAACATTTAACATAAATATGAACACTGTGCAAGGAATTAAAAACAACATTTCATTTCAAATAAACAGATTTAATAGTCAATAAATAAATAGTAGTCCATATATAATGATAAATACATCCAATCTAACTTAACTGTAGAGATTAAAAAATACTGTAAAATATTCCCTGACAATGCTCAAGGGTCATGAAACATCAAAATTAAAATTAATTACTTTTACTGTAAAAAGCACACTATATTTTCAGTGAATGGTGCAGGTGGAATCGTTTGTAACTGGCTTTATCATTTTAAAAAAAAAGTTTTCCTGAGTGGCTGGGGGGAGTAAGTATTTTTGGACCCATGAGTGCCTGTAATATACTGTGTTAGTATGTGTATATATATATATATATATATATATATATATATATATATATATATATATATATATATATATATATATATATATATATATATATACTCCATTTATGTATATACGTGTATATATGTGTACACATAAATTTCCACTAGTTTACTAGTCCCAAACGATCAAGAAATTGCAGATTTTTCCTATCTTTAGCATTGAGTTGATTAGTAACATTTTCCCTCTGGGCTAGAAGTTTTAACCCATGACTAGTAAACTAAAGTGATATTTTTCTACCCTGAAGAAGAGGTGCTTAATCTCCGAAATGTCACTTTGCTACACAATAAATTGTGAATCTTGTTATAAATCCAAAGAGTGCCTTCTTCTTATCTGTTGGATTTATGCCTCACCAGCCGACACCTTAGTTGTTGTTAAAATTAAGTGACAGTGCTCATCATTGGAATATATGTATGTATACATTTATACACACACACACCTTTAGCCCTTTCCCAATCAAACATCTTGTCATATACCATATCCGTTAAAAATAATGTTAACAATACTTTATATATAATACTTAACGTAGCATTATTCTTCAGTTAGAAGAAAATGTTAAAAAATACACACTAAGGTCCAGATTACAAGTGGAGCGCTAATTAACTTCCCACTCTAGCGTAATTGCGCTAGAAGTAAGCTTACAATATTACAATATTGTGTGTGCGTTCACATATTCCCCTATAGAAGCCAATGGAACAAAAATTGGAAAAACACCCAACTCTCTTGCAAACCCAATCGCATATTCTCATGTGAGCTATCCCGACATGAAAATATTAATATTTCACATTCCAATGGACTTCACAGTAAATACATAGTTAAAACATTTATTAAATATTTTTCATGTTTTCATCTACTTAATTACAATTGCTCCAATGCACTTATATATATATACTGAATGCTTAGGGGCCTATTTATTAATGTGCGAGTGGACATAATAAGATGTAGCATATCATGTCCGCCGCACATTGATAAATGCTGACAGCATACGCTGTAAGCATTTATCATTGCACAAGCAGTTCTTGTGAACTGCTTGTACAATGCCGCCCCCTGCAGATTCGTGGCCAATCGGCCGCTAGCAGGGGTGTCAATTAGCCCGATTGTATAGAATCTGGCAGATTGAAGGCCGCGGCCTCAGAGCAGGCAGACAAGTTATGATGCAGCGGTCTTTAGACCACTGCTTCATAACTGCTGTTTCTGTCAAGCCTGAAGGCTCGCACAGAAACAGGGGCATAAAGCTCCATTCGGAGCTTGATAATTAGGCCCCTTAATATGAAGGTTTGTAACAGTGTGAATTTTACATGTTGTTTCTATTGGTCTTGTACAAATGTTTGTTTGAACATTGTGGCATCTGAGTGTCCAAAGGTTAACACTATGGGGGATATCTATCAAGCCATCAACTGTGTTGCATTCAACGGCATCAATACGCTCGCCTAACATTGTGGCCGCGGATCTGAATACAACCTCCAACAGCAAAAACCACCACCCAACCAATCAACCCCCCAAATAAAAAACCTGAAATAACCTAAGCTTAAATTAGGGTCTGGGCATTTAGCTCTTTTACATGCCCAGACTCTAATCTAAAAATAAAACCCACCCAAAAAAAACCTTAAAAAAACCTAACACTAATCCCTGACGATCCACTTACAGTTATTGAAGTCCCGCTTGAAGGATCCATCCAGCAAAAAGTCTTCATCCGGGCAGCCTCTTCCATCTTCATCCAGCTGGTGAAATCCTCATCCAGATGGCGTCCCTTGCATTCCTTTTTGCTGAAAGATTTCAATCAGCCAATAGGTTTAGAGCTGCTAAAATCCTATTGGCTGTTCCAATCAGCCAATAGGATTTGAGCAGCTCTCATCCTATTGGCTGTTCCAATCAGCCAATAGGATGAGAGCTAAATCCTATTGACTGATTGGACCATATTAAGAGGAGCTCCACGCCGGATGTCTTCAGGATGGACCCGCTCCACGCCGGATGGATGAAGATAGAAGATGTCGTCTGGATGAAGACTTCTTGCCGGCTGGATGGATCCTTCAAGCGGGACTTCAATAACTGTAAGTGGATCGTTGTGGGTTAGTGTTAGGTTTATTTAAGTTTTTTTTGGGTAGGTTTTATTTTTAGATTAGGGTCTGGGAATGTAAAAGAGCTACATACCCTTTTAAGGGCAATGCCCATACAAATGCCCTTTCCACGGCAATGGGGAGCTTAGGTTATTTTAGATAGTTTTTTTATTTGGGGGGTTGGTTGGTTGGGTGGTGGGTTTTACTGTTGGTAGGGTGTTTTTTTATTTTTGATAATGTGGTTTGTTTTTTATCGTAATTTAGTGTTTTTTAATTTTTGCAACTTAGCGGGGTTTTTTTGTAATTTAGTAATTTTTAATAAGGTTTAATAGTAGATTTAAATAATTTGATTAGGGTTAGGGTTTTTTAATATGTAATTTAGTTTATTTAATTGCTAGTTTAATTTAATTGTAGTATAATAGTTAGGGTAGGTTAATTAATAGTTTAAAAATAGTTTATTTTAATTCTACAGGTAAGTTTACATTTATTTTAAGATAGGGATGTTGTAATTTTAATTTAAAGTTAGCGGGTTGTTAGTTTTAGGGGTTAATAGCTTAATTTAGTTTATTGCGATGTGGGAGGCTGACGGTTTAGGGGTTAATAAGTTTAGTTATTGGTAGTGATGTGGGAGGCCAAAGGTTTAGGGGTTAATACGTTTATTTAGTGGCGGCGGTAGCGGGGGGTGGTGGGATAGAGGTTAATAACTTTATTTATGTAGTGGCGGGGTCGGGGAGCGGTGGAATAGGGGTTAATAACATTATGTAGGTGGCGGCGATGTCGGGGGCGGCAGATTAGGGGTGTTTAGACTCGGGGTTTATGTTAGGGTGTTAGGTATAAACGTAAATTGTTTTAAACCATATAAATCGATGGAGTATCTGGCAGCATTGAACATAAGCTTTCGCTGCTTTCAGACTCCTATTGATTTCTATAGCATCTGCGGCCTCCAGGCGGATTGAAAACCAGGTATGCTGGGCTGGAATAACCACAAGCGTACCTGTTAGAAATTTGATAAATTTGAAGTGTCAGATAGAGCCGAATGTGTATTCGGAACATCTGTAATGACGTAAGCATCGATCTGCATCGGATTGAGACCGGCGGATCGTATGTTACGTCACAAATTTCAACTTTTGCCGGTGTGTACGCTTTGATAACTAGGTTGGATCGATCATGCAACTATTACGCTGCGGAATTACGGCATATTTGCAGTTGATGGCTTGATACATATCCCACTATCTCTGATCTACTTCAGTACCTCTCTCAACTTTCTCTTATCACCTTTTTGTCTTATTTCCATTCTCTGATCCATCACTCTGCCTCATCACTCTCATTTTCCCACTCTCTCATCTTCTTCTTACCCACTATCTCTTTCGATTAATCTCCCTTCCTCTATCTTATTAGTCACTCCATCAGCCTTCCTCTTGCCTTTTCCCTCTTATGCCAGTTCTGACTCCCTCTCTCACTAACCATCTCATCTATCTCTCACTGTTACACTCCTCTTTCACTCTGGGGGTGATGTACAGTATGTGTGTATGTAAGTATATATAATGTGTGGAACACAAATGTATGTAAAAAACAAAAAAACATTCACCAAATTATATTGCCTACCCCTCTCAATGGTTCTGTACCTATGCAGCTAATACTCATCCTTTTAAAAAACTATTATATATGGTACAAAAATGTATGTTTTTTTTATTATGTCATCCCTTCCCATATGCTGTTTAGAGCTTCCTTTTGAGCCATAAAAGTCAGGTAAAAATGCCATTAATGCACATGTATTTTTACAAGTATCTAATACATTTAGTAGCTAGAATATAGCAAGGACCTGGAAATATAAAAAAAAATAATAATTGATGAAAAGATCTTTTAAGGTACAGTACATACTATGCTTTTTTGGGTCACACTTTAATGGACTGGAATAGGGTCTATTGCATGGTAAAAAAGTATTACATTCTTTATTTTATAGGTGTATTACATTGCATGATATTTATTAGAATATAATGTACTGCGTAGAAATATTGTTATACTGTGTATTATATAGTTTTAGGCTGCACTATAGTGTATAAATTTGTTATACTACAATGTGCTTTTACAGTTTTTATATATTGTAGGATTTAGGTTTTTTACATTTTTTTTACCCAAAAGTTTTTTATTGAGGTGTTCAAAACATACACAAAGTGATGAGACGTTAACAATCTAGAAGCATGTTGTTTTCAGCACAATCTAAGAAGTTACAAATCTATTAACATATAAATTGATGGCAAAGATATCATATTGGTGAACATGAGAAAATAAGAATACAGATATCTGTCTCTGAGAAATAGTATAACCAACTAATGAAAATGCTGTTTGGATACGTGTTTTACTAAAGATATGATGAAAAGTATTCGAAGATAATGTTAAGTCTGTATGGTAAGGACCTCATTTATGGCTAGATTTAGAGTTTGGCGGCCAAAGGGGTGCGTTAGCTACGCATGCTTTTTTTTCTCCCGCACCTTTTAAATACCGCTGGTATTTAGCGTTCACAGAATGGCTGGGTTTTCAGTGCGTTAGGCTCCAAAAAGGGAGCGTAGAGCATAATTTAACGCCACTGCAACTCTAGATACCAGCGGTGCTTACGGACGCGGCCAGCTTCAAAAACGTGCTTGTGCACGATATCCCCATAGAAAACAATGGGGCTGTTTGAGCTGAAAAAAAAACCTAACACCTGCAAAAAAGCAGCGTTCAGCTCTTAACGCAGCCCCATTGTTTTCTATGGGGAAACACTTCCTACGTCTACACCTAACACTCTAACATGTACCCCGAGTCTAAACACCCCTAACCTTACACTTATTAACCCCTAATCTGCCGCCCCCGCTATCGCTGACACCTGCATATTTTTTTTAACCCCTAATCTGCCGCTCCGTAAACCGCCGCTACCTACATTATAGTTATGTACCCCTAATCTGCTGCACCTAACACCGCCGACCCCTATATTATATTTATGAACCCCTAATCTGCCCCCCACAACGTCGCCGCCAGCTACCTACAATAATTAACCCCTAATCTGCCGATCGGAGCTCACCGCTACTATAATAAATGTATTAACCCCTAAAGCTAAGTCTAACCCTAACACTAACACCCCCCTAAGTTCAATATAATTTTTATCTAACGAAATAAATTAACTCTTATTAAATAAATTATTCCTATTTAAATCTAAATACTTACCTGTAAAATAAACCTTAATATAGCTACAATATAAATTATAATTATATTGTAGCTATTTTAGGATTAATATTTATTTTACAGGCAACTTTGTATTAATTTTAACCAGGTACAATAGCTATTAAATAGTTAATAACTATTTAATAGCTACCTAGTTAAAATAATTACAAAATTACCTGTAAAATAAATCCTAACCTAAGTTACAATTAAACCTAACACTACACTATCAATAAATAAATTAAATAAACTACCTACAATTATCTACAATTAAACCTAACACTACACTATCAATAAATACATTAAATACAATTCCTACAAATAAATACAATTAAATAACCTAACTAAAGTACAAAAAATAAAAAAGAATTAAGTTACAAAAAATAAAAAAATATTTACAAACATTAGAAAAAAATTACAACAATTTTAAACTAATTAAACCTACTCTAAGCCCCCTAATAAAATAACAAAGACCCCCAAAATAAAAAAATGCCCTACCCTATTCTAAATTACAAAAGTTCAAAGCTCTTTTACCTTACCAGCCCTTAAAAGGGCCCTTTGCGGGGCATGCCCCAAAGAATTCAGCTCTTTTGCCTGTAAAAAAATCATACAATATCCCCCCAACATTACAACCCACCACCCACATACCCCTAATCTAACCCAAACCCCCCTTAAATAAACACTAAGCCCATGAAGATCTTCCTACCTTGTCTTCACCATGCCAGGTATCACCGATCGTGATGGAATCAGCCAATCAGAATCAAGTTCAATCCGATTGGCTGATTCGATCAGCCAATCAGATTGAGCTCGCATTCTATTGGCTGTTCCGATCAGCCAATAGAATGCGAGCTCAATCTGATTGGCTGATCAGATCATCCAATCGGATTGAACTTGATTCTGATTGGCTGATTCCATCAGCCAATCAGAATTTTCCTACCTTAATTCCGATTGGCTGATAGAATCCTATCAGCCAATCGGAATTCTAGGGACGCCATCTTGGATGACGTCCCTTAAAGGAACCGTCATTCGTCGGGAAGTCGTCGGAAGAAGAAGATGTGTCCGCAGTGGAGGTCTTCAAGATGGAGCCGGTCCTCATCGGATGAAGATAGAAGATGCCGCTTGGAAGAAAATGGTTGCCGGTCCGGATCTACTCTTCTTCCCAGATAGGATGAAGAGTTTGGAACCTCTTTGGGACTTCTTCAGCCGTCGCTTGATAGAAGACTTCAGCCGGATGATGGATGTCTAGCCCCCGCTTGGGCTTGGATGAAGATTTCGGAGCCTGGATCGATCGGTGATACCTGGCATGGTGAAGACAAGGTAGGAAGATCTTCAGGGGCTTAGTGTTGGGTTTATTTAAGGGGGGTTTGGGTTAGATTAGGGGTATGTGGGTGGTGGGTTGTAATGTTGGGGGGGGTATTGTTTTTTTTTTCTTACAGGCAAAAGAGCTGAATTATTTGGGGCATGCCCCGCAAAGGGCCCTTTTAAAGGCTGGTAAGGTAAAAGAGCTTTGAACTTTAGTAATTTAGAATAGGGTAGGGCATTTTTTTATTTTGGGGGTCTTTGTTATTTTATTAGGGGGCTTAGAGTAGGTGTAATAAGTTTAAAATTGTTGTAATTTTTTTCTAATGTTTGTAAATATTTTTTTATTTTTTGTAACTTAGTTCTTTTTTATTTTTTGTACTTTAGTTAGTTTATTTAATTGCATTTATTTGTAGGTATTGTATTTAATTAATTTATTGATAGTGCAGTGTTAGGTTTAATTGTAGATAATTGTAGGTAGTTTATTTAATTTATTTATTGATAGTGTAGTGTTAGGTTTAATTGTAACTTAGGTTAGGATTTATTTTACAGGTAATTTTGTAATTATTTTAACTAGGTAACTATTAAATAGTTATTAACTATTTAATAGCTATTGTACCTGGTTAAAATAAATACAAAGTTGCCTGTAAAATAAATATAAATCCTAAAATAGCTACAATATAATTATAATTTATATTGTAGCTATATTAGGGTTTATTTTACAGTTAAGTATTTAGCTTTAGGAATAATTTATTTAATAAGAGTTAATTTATTTCGTTAGAATAAAATTATATTTAACTTAGGGGGGTGTTAGGGTTAGGGTTAGAATTAGCTTTAGGGGTTAAAAAATGTATTAGAGTAGCGGTGAGCTCCGATCGGCAGATTAGGGGTTAATACTTGAAGTTAGGTGTCGGCAATGTTAGGGATGGCAAATTAGGGGTTAATACTATTTATTATAGGGTTATTGAGGCGGGAGTGAGGCGGGAGTGAGGCGGATTAGGGGTTAATAACTTTATTATAGTAGCGGTGTGGTCCGCTCGGCAGATTAGGGGTTAATAAGTGTAGGTAGGTGGAGGCGACGGTGAGGGGGGCAGATTAGGGGTTAATAAATATAATATAGGGGTTGGCGGTGTTAGGGGCAGCAGATTAGGGGTTCATAGGGATAACGTAGGTGGCAGCGGCGTGCGGTCGGCAGATTAGGGGTTAAAAAAATTTAATAGAGTGGCGGCGATATGGGGGGACCTCGGTTTAGGGGTACATAGGTAGTTTATGGGTGTTAGTGTACTTTAGAGCACAGTAGTTAAGAGCTTTATAAACCGGCGTTAGCCCAGAAAGCTCTTAACTACTGACTTTTTTCTGCGGCTGGAGTTTTGTCGTTAGATTTCTAACGCTCACTTCAGCCACGACTCTAAATACCGGCGTTAGAAAGATCCCATTGAAAACATAGGATACGCAATTGACATAAGGGGATCTGCGGTATGGAAAAGTTGCGGCTGGAAAGTGAGCGTTAGACCCTTTAATGACTGGCTCCAAATACCAGAGGGCGGTAAAAACCAGCGTTAGGAGCCTCTAACGCTGGTTTTGACGGCTACCGCCCAACTCTAAATCTAGGCCTTAATGTATTATAAATTGGGTTATGGTAACTACAGCTCAGGTATTTTATGGATTATATGGGAGACGACGCTTATGTATATTAAAAGTAACTCAATAGTCATTTTGGGGCCAATTAAATATATAATTTCAAAGAGGCATTAAAGTGTATATGTGGTGAGCATAGTTAGTGAGTTAGTAAATGGGTAAAGGAGTACAGCGGGCAAGAGCCGCTCAAAGAAGGGTGGGGGTGGTATTTTAAAAGAATAATCCGGTTGACCACGAATATATAAATGAGAGTAGGGGATGCATCTGGGAATTGATAACGGAGGAGCATATTTGAATAGAATTTACCATGTAAGGGTGGATGGGCTAAGGAGAAGTTGATATGAGGGGCTATTTGAGATCCGAGATGAAGGCTACGTGGCGCATGATGTCTAATGAGGTCTCTAAAATTAGCTGGGCCGTATAAGGGAGGGTAAGGGGGAGATGAGTTGATATATATTGCATAAGTGGATGGAGAGTTTCTTGATAAATAGCATGGTTGTCTCGAAGCCTATAAAAGCATTACAACAAAAACTATTGCTAACATGAAATCAATGTCAGGAGTTATGTCATTTTCATTATATTCACTGCTATCTCACTATATACACTTATCTGAATACTAGCCTAGACTTTTTAAGAATATTAGGAGGGAGAAGAATAAAGCTTCTATCTTGAGAGAGGATCTTCCCTGAAGTTACTAGCAATCTGACCCGGTATATATTCATTTAGGGGCTAACCATAGCTTTGCATAAAGAATAATCCTAAGGTAACTGTACTTAAGGGTGAGCACTATAGATTAAGACCAGGTTTGACCAAGCAAGATCATATGAATAATAAGCATTATGACCTAAGTTTAAAGTGCCAAAGTAAAAGTATCTCCAAAGGGAGTCAGAGTCAATATACAGCATTAGTGAGTATGACCTAGTAGTAGAGTGTTAGTCGATGGTAACATGACTAATCGTAAACTGTAAGCATGAAACTAAATACATATCATTGCTAACCAGCCTTTTAAGGATACTCAAATATTGTGGAAGTGGTTTCCGGTTCTTGTTATAAAGTAAATAGCTACATTGGCAATATAACAGGTGTAGGCTTGAGATTTGTAGTAGTTGCTGAATGAATCTCAAATAGAGGAGTGGAGAAAACATGGTAGATTACTCTTTACACCAGCCTAAAATTCAGCTAGGGACAAATTGTGAAGTCCATAGAATCAGCCTATTCTTGTAGGTATATTCTCTAGGGACTAGCTTCTCATTTCACCCCTATATGCAACATGTGCTCTGATCTACTAGTGGGAGTCTAGAGTACTAAACTTATAAGATGTATATTAATCTGTATATACAAGATAAGGTCTTATGTTTCGTGGGAGAACATTCTTTTGTATAGCCTTGAGGCTGCTAGGAATCTGACATATTACTAAACGAAGCCATGACACTCTGATCTGTAGTATAAAAAATGTTTCAAGTGAGAACAATGAGTGTCATGACCTGAGCATAGAGTACCAGAGTAGTGATATCTCTAAAGGCAGTCAGAGACAATATACAGAATCAGTAAGTGTGACCCTATAGTAGAGTGCCATTCAGTGGGGACATGACTAATTATAAGCTGGAGACAGAAAACCAAATGCATGACATGTCTATTAAATCTTTAAAGGTGACTTAAATATTGTGAAAGTGGCTCCCAGTTCTGGCTGTAAGGTAAAGAGTTATATAAGCAATATAATTAGTGCTGGCTGGAGGGTTGGAATGATAGCTTAGGCATATTCTCTAATTACTAGGTTCTAATTAAAAAAAAAACTATACACAGTATATATGCTATGTTCTGCCAGTAGAGATCTGAGACATTAAACATTTAAGATGTATGTAAAACAACATATATACAATAGGGTCTTATGTGTTTACCCTCATATTACATAATAATGATGGATCTCCAGGATGTACCAGGGTTCTCTGGGGGACAAAGCTGTTTATCCAATGTCAATTGCCTTGCAGAGACAGGGATATGGATGTACAAACCAGAAAAGCTCCCCACCCCGGTTCCAGCAGGTCCCGTGAAGATGATGTGTGAGTGAGGGTAGCATATATGAGAACTCTGGCAGCTCGTATACAGGTTGATCCTCAGCAGATCCCGGGGAACAGAATTCAGAATGCTGTGCAGAAAGGCCCAACCGGAACCACTTCCAGATAGGCCGCATCTCTAGGGGGTCCGGTATCTTCACGGTACTGTCGGGTAAAACGTCATAATTTAGACGTAAACAGACCCAGATGTTTAGCTGTAGCAAGGTCTTCTATGGGATTCTAGAAAGCCCATCTAGGCAATATCCCCCATCGGGGTAAAGAAGGAGATCGCTGTTAGCAGCTGCTGCGGACTGTTTTAGTGTGGTAGTTAGGTCCCGGTCTGAGCTGAGGGTCCTGCATTCTTCCTCATCGCCAGTTCCCTCCAATCTCAGTTCTGCTCTAAGGGAGATGAAGTGGTCATCCATCTTAAGGGCAAGGATTTGTAGAAATGCCTCTATGTCATCCTCCATGCCAAAATAATATAGTCGGTCTTGCTTTACGTTTCTGAACGTTAATGGTGCTCCTCCTTGTATTACATAAATGTTCCTCCGAAGGTATTTTGGGGTTGAATAAAGCCCAGAATGCAATCCCTCTACCCGATTAAGCGTGGGACCGGTGGGGGGGAAGATGATGAAATAGAAGTGTAGGCTGCAGCCAGCCATCTTAGTTGTATAGGATCCCCCTATTAGGGAAAATCCATGATAGTAGTGTCCTTTGATTGTGAGCTTCTTCTTTTAGCCGGAATACAAAAGAAAATGTAAAGATAGAGTTGAAGATTATCAAATTCTTTTAATTTGACGGCAGAGCACCTAAAAAACACACCTAGTCATGGCTGCGGCTTGGACACACCCCAGGTTTTTTACATATGATGTATTCGATTACATTGTGTTTTATACAGATATTGTATATTGTACTTTATAAGTATATCATGCTACACTGTATATTACAAGCTAGTACACTGTCTTTGTTGACTCATTTTCTTTGTCGTATATTTATATTATATGAGTCATGAATTTGCATAAATGCACATGTGAAAGAAACTCTATTTTATTGAGGGTAGATCAAGTCCTATTCCTAATTGGGAGGCTCTGGATTTACATTACTGCAGTGATAATATATTGTTCTGTTTTTATTTTTAGTGTGCAGATATCAAAATCCTAGTGTCAAACGTTAATCATTTCTTATTTACAAGACACTTCGGTGGAGATTTATTATATGGCGGCCAGACATGATTCGCTACCAACATTGATAAATACAGACAGCATACGCTGTCGGCATTTATTATTGCACAATCATTTCTGGTGAAATGTTTGTGCAATGCTGCCCCCTGCACATTCACGGCCAATTGGCCGATAGAAGGGGGTGTCAATCATCCTAATCATATCTGATCGGGATGATTGCAGTCCGCCACCTCAGAGGCTTCTTAACTCCTGATCCCGGCGAGCCAGAAGGCTTTCACAGAATGAGCAGCATATGCTGCTTAATAAATCAGCCCCTTTGTGTGATCTGTTGAGGAATTTGTAGAAAGTGAAGAAAAGTGAATACTGTGGAGGGATCAAATACTTACAACAGAAGTCAGTAAGGATAACAGTTGTGGATTCGTATGCATCACCCGGTAGTCCCAAGACCCCCAAACACCCTAAATTACCTTCCTGTTGCACTTCAGGTCCCAGCTTTGTTCCACGAGCGGCTGCTCCCGGACTCCTGTCCGTTCACTACACGTGGATTAAGTGTGCTCCTTCATCTCACATCAATGATGACTTCACTTTGCTGTCGACCGGTGCTTACTGATTGCTGTATAGAGAGGGGTCTCTGGGAACTCAGTGTTCAATCTCCGAGGCTCCTTTCCACAGCTCCCGCTGTATAGGAAAATAGATATTAAAGGTTTCAATGCCTGCACAGTTCTTATAGGAAAGTAGCGTATTCCCTTGGTCTTGGGAGTGTTGTACCTTGGCCCAGTAGTGAGAGAATGTCCGGATGGCTGCGCAGCCTCAGCTACTGACTCAGGCAAAAATTAGGCATGCAAAAAAATTAAATATCCTTTAAGTATCCTTTACCTAAAATCTCCTTTCCCAAAGTAAGTAACTAAAAAATGTTTTACTGTACCTAGGTTATATACTCAAATGACAATGGTGTTTATTTGTTAAGATTATTAGAAATTAATAATATTTTATTTATTTTTTTGAATATTTTTTAATAACTTAAGATGTCTATAACTGTACCTTTAAATTTGTGTTAATTATTCTGCCAATCAGAACCCAGAGAGGGGTTCTTAAGTTTTAATGTGTGTGTTGATTTTTAAGGGCTATGAGTACGGCTCCCAACCAAAACGCGTTAGTCTGTAGTGTTTAAAAGTACTGACCCTCTATGTTTTAGTAAACTTATATAATAAAAGTTAATTTTTATTTCAATCAGCTACTGGCGACCTTTTCTATTTTGCAATCATACAAAGAAGCCCCTCATGTTGCTCACCACTAAATAAGCCATGGATAAAAAAAAAACATAATTTATGCTTACCTGATAAATTCATTTATTTTATGGTGGTGAAAGTCCACGATCCATTACTTCTAGAAATTACTTTTCCATGCCACTAGGAGGCGGCAAAGTTTCCCAAACCCCAAGAGCTCTATAAATCCCTCCCACCTCACTGGTAAATTATTCAGATGTATAGTCAAACAAAAGATTTAGAAAAAAGTAATGAGCAAAATAATAGAAGCATGGGGGGAAAAGTGTGCAAAAATAAACCAACACCAAAACACAAGGTGGGGTTTCATGGACTCTCACCACCAAGAAATAAATTAATGTATCTAGTAAGCATAAAGTATGTTTTCTTTCATTGGTGAGAGTCCACAATCCATTGCTCCTAACTAATACCTAATACCTAATCTGTAGAGTCCACAAGTAATGAAAAATAAGGTTGGGATAAAAAGAACATCTTTTTTCACAGTGAAACAAAATTCACAACCCAAATAGAACCCAAAAAAACAGGATAATATACAATTAAAATACCCAACAGGTGAAATAAAACATTATTCTTACGGCTCGGAATGTGACATCATCAAAGCGCGGAGTTTGGCGGACAAGATTCTTGATTTGGAAACCAGTCCACCCATCTTTGCTGCGAGTGGGCAGCATACACTGTATGTCCACTTCCCCCATGTAATATTGCATAACTTATGGTGTGAGAACAGTATGGATGCTATTGCTAAAGCTGGATTCAAATTTCTTACCACCCCTATATTCACCAACTTTCCCACCAGTGACGATTACCTGTCCCCATTGTTGAAAGGTCACATGGGAGGAATGAGTTTTGAAAACATTGATGAAGTGATGGTTGTTATTCATGAGTAGCTTGACACTCGAAAGCAATATTTGTACTCCACTGAGTAATACCAGCGCACGCAAATTGCGTTGGTATTACAAGTTGAGAGTGCATTGCTGGGAAGCACTGTGCTCACGAGAGTGCGCTTCCATAGGCTCCAATGGGAGCTTTGTTCTCATGTCGTGAGACTTCGCATGAGAACTAGTGCAACGAAGGGGGTAAGTGGCGCAGCAATGACAACTAATTGTAAATACAAATGTATATGACTATATACATTTATATTTATGGGTTAATATGTATATACTGTATACACATATTCCCTGTAAATATATACGTATATGCCTATATGCCACACAGTTCCCATAGACCGCAATGTAAAGGCACCTTTCAGTGCCGGTTTTTTTCTAACACCCCACACCCGCCACTTCTAACCCTTAAAAACTGCTTATTGCAGCTATTTTATTAAAATATAAAGATGCTTATAGCTTTATTTTTTAATAAAGTTTATTACACTTGAGTTTGAAGGCGTTTGGTAGACATTTATAAAATTAAGCAGAGATCTGATCTCTGGCTAATTTTATAAGCGTTTGTAATGGCTGGTTATTTATCGTGTCACCGCATACAGCATATTTGCCCATTTGTGGGCGCGCAATAAATTAGTGCTCCACTAATCTAGCACACAATGTTTGAACATCGTTTGCAGAAGTGTTTTTAGCTGATGTTGAAATATTACATGTGAATAAGTGTAGTTTTGAATTTTAAAGGGACACAAAACCCACATTTTTTCTTTCAAGATTCAGATAGAGCATGAAATTTTAAGCAACTTTCTAATTTACTCCTATTATAATATTGTTTCATTCTCTTGATATCTTTATTTGAAAAAGCATGAATGTAAGCATAGTAGTCGGCCAATTTTAAGTTCAGCACCTGGGTAGCGCTTGCTGATTGGTGGCTAAATGTATATCAATCCCCAAAAACATTATATATTTATTATATGGATACAAATTTCCACATATAGAAATAAATTGTGTCTTGACGTCAATCATATAAATTTGTGATATGGTGTATTTGAAGAGTGCTCCACCATCAATCTAATATTGAAAACCATACAATCATCATCAGTACATATATGCAATTGTCTGACAGTCTATTTAATTGAACCTAAGTAATAATAATTAATAATTATGAAAAAAAAATGTATTATTTTATTTATTAATTAAAAAAAGCAATGCTTAAATAATTACCATTAAAGTCAATGGCCTAGGTTACAAGTAGAGCTCGCTAGTTATGTGAGAATCACAAACATGATCAGGAAGTTTCAATATTTTTCCTGCTAGAAACTATATTACAAGTGGCACTTGCTTCCACAAAGTTGTAATAACTAAAGCTCCCTATACGAACAAAAAGTGGAAACTCAAGCTTGTATTATAAGTCTATTGTTATTCCCTTTTCTTGAGCCATAATAACATTAACAGTGGAATATTTACCAAAGTGAAAAGCTCTGGTAGCCATAAAGCACAAAAGTGGTCTCTTAGTTTTATTTGCAAACTGTTTCGTTACTTTGCATTGATTTTTTTTGCATAAACAAAACACACTAATACCATTTTCTAGATGTACTTAAAGGGACAGTATACACCAATTTTCATATAACTGCATGTAATAGACACTACTATAGAGAATAATATGCACAGATACTGATATAAAAATCCAGTATAAAACCATTTAAAAACTTACTTAGAAGCTTCCATTTTAGCTGTGTTTAAAAGGTTACTGGAACACCCACTACAAGTGGGAAATAACAAACACCCCCTCCCCCTTATTTGCATATAAAAAGACCCTTTACACAAACAGGAGCAAGCTGGAGTAGGTATACGTCAGTATTCTCCTAAAACATTTGGGCTTGATTAGGAGTCTGAAAATCAAAGCAATGTTATTTAGAAATAAGCAAAACTATACATTTATTTTAAAAAAGAATACGTTTATAGGCTTTATAAAAAGATCATCTACAAAACATTTAGGCAAAGAAAAAACGAGTGTATAATATCCCTCTTACGGGACTGTACTGTAAAATAGTTTTTCCCTTGCTGTGTTTACAATGACTTGTTATACTAGCTGCAGAGTTTAAAATCTATGTGAAATTACTCTGTTAGATATATTTTTATATGAAACAGCTGCCTCTGTGAATTTAAACCCCAATCTAATAAAATTGGCTGAAACTTGCTGGGAGAGTATATTTCTAGATTGACACAAAATTCTCTTTATCTTTTCTCTCACTTTTTAGAGAACAATAGAAAAAATTGTTTTATTGTCTCTCTACACCCCTCTCCAGGAGCTTGATTTCTTCTAAACTTTCTTGTTTACACATCTTTTCTATATCAAGTATGTAAATATTGAAATTTAGAGTATAAGTCAGGATACAACAGGCAAAAGCATTTGTTTCAAATGATTACATAAATCCAAACAATTTAATACACTCTGGCACGTAAAATAGATCATTGGGAACACATTAAGAGGGAGAAAAAAATCATAGTATACTGTCCATTTAATATACAATGACCCATAGTCATTAAGGCAATTTTTTTAAAAGAACAGTATTTCATGTTGTTATGTGGTGACAATAGCTTATACAGTATATATTTAGAGACTGTGAAATTAATAGAAACAAAAATGACAACCTTATTGTTTAATCCATTTGACCTGGGGAATTATGGTTATACTAGTCCTAAAGCCCGTTCACATGGGCCATTTTTTTGCAGTACAGCAGTCCCACCCCTTGCTCTCTCTCTCTCCCCCATCTCTTTTGCGCTCTCTCTCCCCCTCTCTTTTGAGCTCTCTCCCCCATCTCTTTTGCACTCTCTCTCCCTCCTCTCTTTTGAGCTCTCTCTCGCCCCCACCTCTTTTGCGCTCTCTCTCCACCTCTCTTTTGAGCTCTCTCTCTCCCCCCTCTTTCTCTCCCCCCTCTCCTCTCTCTCTCCCCTCCTCTCTCTCTCTCTCTCTCTCCCCCTCTCTCTCTCCCTTCTCTCTCTCTCCCCCCTCTCTTTTGTGCTCTCTCTCTCCCCCTCTTTTGCTCTCTCTTTCTCCCCCCTCTCTTTTGCACTCTCTCTCCACCTCTCTTTTGCGCTCTCTCTCTCCCCCTCTCTTTTGCGCTCTCTCCACCCTCTCTTTTGCGCTCTCTCTCCCCCTCTCTTTTGCTCTCTCTCCCCCCTCTCTTTTGCACTCTCTCTCCCCCCTCTTTTGCTCTCTCTCCCACCACCTCTCTTTTGCGCTCTCTCTCCCCCTCTCTTTTGCGCTCTCTCTCTCCCCTCTCTTTTGCGCTCTCTCTCTCCCCCTGTCTTTTGCGCTCTCTCCCCCATCTCTTTTGCACTCTCTCTCCCCCTCTCTTTTGCGCTCTCTCTCCCCCTCTCTTTTGCGCTCTCTCTCTCCTCCTCTCTTTTGCGCTCTCTCCCCCATCTCTTTTGCGCTCTCTCTCCCCCTCTCTTTTGATCTCTCTCCCTCCCCTCTCTCTCTCCACCCCTCCTCTCTGTGTCCCTCCCCTCTCTCTCTCCCCCCTCCTCTCTCTCTCTCTCCCCCTCCTCTCTCTCTCCCCCCCTCCTCTCTCTCTCTCTCTCCCCCCTCCTCTCTCTCTCCCCCCCCTCCTCTCTCTCTCCCCCCTCTCTCTCCCCCTCCTCTCTCTCTCCCCCCTCCTCTCTCTCTCCCCCCTCCTCTCTCTCTCCCCCCTCCTCTCTCTCTCCCCCCTCCTCTCTCTCCCCCCTCCTCTCTCTCCCCCCTCCTCTCTCTCCCCCCTCCTCTCTCTCCCCCCTCCTCTCTCTCTCTCCCCCCTCCTCTCTCTCTCCCCCCGCCTCTCTCTCCCCCCTCCTCTCTCTCTCTCCCCTCCTCTCTCTCTCCCCCTCTCTTTCTCCCCTCTCTCACTCTCTCCCCCTCTCTTTTGTGCTATCTCTCTCCTCCTCTTTTGCTCTCTCTCTCTCTCTCCCCTCTCTTTTGTGCTCTCTCCCCCTCTCTTTTGCGCTCTCTCCCCCCTCTCTTTTGCGCTCCCCCCCCTCTCTTTTGCTCTCTCTCCCCCCCTCTCTTTTGTGCTCTCTCTCTCTCCCCCCTCTTTTGCTCTCTCTCTCTCCCCCCTCTCTTTTGCGCTCTCTCCCCCCTCTCTTTTCTCTCTCTCCCCCCCCCTATCTTTTGCTCTCTCTCCCCCATCTCTTTTAGGTGCTCTCTATCCCCCTCTCTTTTGAGCTCTCTCTCTCCCTATCTCTTTTGCACTCTCTCTCCCCCTCTCTTTTCAGCCCTCTCTCCCCCTCTCTCTCTCCCCCTCTCTCTCTCCCCCCCTCTCTCCCCCCTCTCTCCCCCCCCCTCTCTCTCCCCCTATCCTCTCGCTCTCTCCCCTCCTCTCTCTATCTCCCCCTCTCTTTCTCCCCTCTCCTCTCTCTCTCCCCTCTGCTCTCTCTCTCCCCCTCTCCTCTCTCTATCCCCCCTCTCCTCTCTCTCTCTCTCTCTCTCTCTCTCTCTCCCCCCTCTCCTCTCTCTCTCCCCCCCTCCTCTCTCTCTCTCTCCTCCCCTCTCTTCTCTCTCTCTCTCTCTCTCTCTCTCACCCTCTCCTCTCTCTCTCTCCCTCTCTCTCTCTCTGCCCCCCTCTCTATCTCTCTCCCCTCTCTATCTCCCTACCGCACTTGACCACGCCCCCTTCACGCTTGGCCACGCCCCCTTCAGGCCATTCCCACCCCCTCCACGTCGGCCATGCCCCCGCTCATGCCCGGCCATGCCCACTTCTGCCGCAGGCAGCAGATCAGCTAGGTAGGGAGCAGGAACCAAAGGCCAGGTGTGTTTGTCCTCGTACCGTCTCTACTGCACATGACAGCTTCGGACAAACAGACTTGGCCTTTTATATAATAGGATAGTATGTGTGTATAATGTGTCATTTATATGCATTATACTGTAAAATTGTTCACATTATTTCTAAGTTTATTTATTGTAAAAATTGTGTTTCTTTTATTTGGATGTGGGTTTGTTCTTCAAACAAGATTAACATTAAAGGGAAGTGAAACCAAATTTTTTTCTTTCATGATTTAGAAGGTGTTACAAACTGCTGTTTGTAACTGGCCCTTTAAATGAAAAATTGCCCTGCTTCCTGGATTTTGGAGAAGCCTATTTGCCAGCCTCCTTCCACATGACTATGGCCCCTGGAAGATTGTGCCCCTGAGGACATATTGACTTTTGTTGGGTGTGTGTGGCCCTTTAAGAACCATCTGGGGACATATTGTGACTTTGATGAACAATGCCCCTTTAAGACTATGTCCCCAGACCTGTGAAATGACTTGTCCCTGGCTTTCTCCCACTTGGTTCAGTTTCATTGTGTGCCATTAAGAGTTAAATTTTGTTCAGCTTCAAGAAACCTATTCTAAATACAAGTCTGCTGGGATTAGCTCTAATTAGGTTTAGTGATCAACTTTCCCATTGTCTAATCAGACTAGTATTGATAAGGTGGACTGCATTGTTTTATTGTGTGTAATGTTATCTGCTGAAGTAAATGTTGTGGCCTGTCAAAGGGAGTGTCTCTCTATCTAATATCAAATGTGTGATGGGGGATTTTATGCCTCCCCCTGAGAGTGTCCTGTTTGCATGTAACCTGAATAAAAAGCAGGCTGTGTGCTCCAGCACATGAGACCTATGTTGACCCTCTAACTTGAAGCTTTGACTCATGTTTGTAGGATACAGCTTATAATCACTACAGGGATTGCTATGCTCTTCATACTCCCTTAGCTACAGGGATTGCTACAGAAGGAAGAGGTTCACCTACTGGAGCCTGGTCATAGGTCCAGGGCGCAGAGCAGACGGCGAGATACCAGCCCAGCAGTGGTGGTTCATAGAGTCTGCATTACTTATGGTGGCTACGCAGCAGTTATAGTGTCCACGGTGCTGCTGCTCCTTTGGTGAGCGCTAGGAGCATCCTTTTCTACGGTCCAACTTCCAGCCAGCCTGGAGGCAACCGTAACATTTGGCGGCAGCGGTGGGATTGGCGTCCTAGCGCAAGGAGCAGCACCACAACAGCACTGGTATCGTAGGAGAGTAATTGAGGGCAACGCTAGCCACTGCGCAGCGTCCCTACCTACAGCAGCATGGAGCTGACAAGATACTGGTCAGAACCATGTGAAGAGCACCTCAACCGGATCCGTCGCTATGAGGGCGCGGATTTTGTTCCAGAGGTAAAGAGGCGGCTAGTCCGATATGGTCCAGACCCTGCGCAGGAGGTAGTCAGTCGCATCATCCGGGAATTGGATACGGAGAACAAAGCGGCACGAGCCTTTGAGCGCCAACTGTGGAGTTTGAGGGTATGGACACCTGGTCTCTCTCCCCAGCCGCAGCATGTTCCACAGGGAGAGGGGAGCAGCGACCTCCCTCCCCAGCGGCAGTATACTGTGCAGAGGGAAGAGACAACCGGTCTCCTTCCCCAACCCCAACCAGAGATACCAGAGGCAGCAGGCCTCATAGACTGGTCCTGGGAGGACCCCCAGCAGGCAGGTGGAGATGGGACCGCAGTCTCTCTACCGGCCCTACAGGGATGCTGGGCAGGCGGCCCAGATCCCCAGCGACAGACCCAGCTACAGGGAGGGGAGAGCATCGACCTCCCTCCCCAGCCGGAGTGTGCCTTCCAGGGAGAGGAGACAACCGGTCTCTCTCCCCAGCCGCAGCATGTTCCACAGGAAGCGGAGAGCATCGACCTCCCTTCCCAACGGCCGCCGGAGTATCAGGAGGAGGAGGTAAGCCAATCTCCCCCTCCCCAGCTAACTCCTAACTTGGGCCCAGGGTTAACAGTGGAGATGTTGGCCCCCACTGACCCCCACGTTCCCTTTGCCACCGGGCAGGACTATGCCCCAATTCCCCCAGCAGAAGAGCTGGCATCAGGACAGAGCGCTGCTGGCCTCTGCCCTACAGACCTTGTCCTTGTTACAGAACTGACCTGCAAACCCCTCACCCCAGCAGAAGCGCTGGCACCAGGGCAGAGTGCCGCTGGCCTCTGCCCCCCAAGTACCATCAGCTATTTGCCCAGCTGCGCCAGGAAGGCCGAGGATGCTGCACTTTCATCCTGCAACCTGGAACTTACAGGCCAGTACTACGTATTGTGGGGGGCTACTTTGCTGCTAGCGATTATTTGTGGGTGGGTTGCGAGACTAACTTGGGCACTGACCGGCAGAAGGTCAGGTGCCTGGTTAGTCTCCCTCCAAAAGGGGAGATATGTTACAAACTGCTGTTTGTAACTGGCCCTTTAAATGAAAAATGGCCCTGCTTCCCTGGATTTTGGAGAAGCCTATTTGCCAGCCTCCTTCCACATGACTATGGCCCCTGGAAGATTGTGCCCCTGAGGACATATTGACTTTTGTTGGGTGTGTGTGGCCCTTTAAGAACCATCTGGGGACATATTGTGACTTTGATGAACAATGCCCCTTTAAGACTATGTCCCCAGACCTGTGAAATGACTTGTCCCTGGCTTTCTCCCACTTGGTTCAGTTTCATTGTGTGCCATTAAGAGTTAAATTTTGTTCAGCTTCAAGAAACCTATTCTAAATACAAGTCTGCTGGGATTAGCTCTAATTAGGTTTAGTGATCAACTTTCCCATTGTCTAACCAGACTAGTATTGATAAGGTGGACTGCATTGTTTTATTGTGTGTAATGTTATCTGCTGAAGTAAATGTTGTGGCCTGTCAAAGGGAGTGTCTCTCTATCTAATATCAAATGTGTGATGGGGGATTTTATGCCTCCCCCTGAGAGTGTCCTGTTTGCATGTAACCTGAATAAAAAGCAGGCTGTGTGCTCCAGCACATGAGACCTATGTTGACCCTCTAACTTGAAGCTTTGACTCATGTTTGTAGGATACAGCTTATAATCACTACAGGGATTGCTATGCTCTTCATACTCCCTTAGCTACAGGGATTGCTACAGAAGGAAGAGGTTCACCTACTGAAGCCTGGTCATAGGTCCAGGGCGCAGAGCAGACGGCGAGATACCAGCCCAGCAGCGGTGGTTCATAGAGTCTGCATTACTTATGGTGGCTACGCAGCAGTTATAGTGTCCACGGTGCTGCTGCTCCTTTGGTGAGCGCTAGGAGCATCCTTTTCTATGGTCCAACTTCCAGCCAGCCTGGAGGCAACCGTAACAGAAGGATCATGCAATTTGAAAAACCTTTCCATTTTACTTCTATTATCTAATTTGCATAATTTCTTGATATCCTTTGTTGAAAGGCATATCTAAATAGGCTCAGTAGCTGCTGATTGGTGGCTGCACAAAGATGACTCATGTGATTGGCTCTCCCATGTGCATTGCAATTTCTTTACCAAAGTATATCTAAAAAATGAAGCAAATTAGATAATACAAGTAAATTGGAATGTGTTTTAAAATTGTATTCTGTATTGGAATCATGAAAGCAAGGTTTTTGGGATTCATGTCCCTTTAAGGGATATTAATATATGTCATAAAAATGGCCACACCTTTTCTCAATCATTATAGTTGAGTTTTAAACAATTTTCACACTATAAAAAGTGTTTTGTAAAAAGTTTATAGCCCTTTATTGTAACTGGGAAAACCCTCACGGCAAGATTACGAGTCTTGCGTTCGCCTTAAAAAGCAGCGTTGAGAGGTCCCAACGCTGCTTTTTAACGCCCTCTGGTATTACGAGTCTTGAAATGATAGGCTCACTGCTCACTTTTTTTGGCCAGACTCGAAAATACCGCAAATCCACTTACGTAAATTGCGAATCCTATATTTTCAATGGGACTTGCATAGCACTGGTATTATGAGTCTTCCAAAAAGTGAGCGATACAGCCTCTCCTGTAAAGCCTGGTACTGCATTTAAAAGTCAGTAGTTAAGAGTTTTATGGGCTAACGCCGTAGTATAAAACTCTTAACTAAAGTGCTAAAAAGATTCCTAACACCCATAAACTACCTATTAACCCCTAAACCGAGGCCCTCCCACATCGCAAACACTATACATTTTTAACACCTAATCTGCGGAACCGGACATCGCCGCCACTATAAAAAATATATTAACCCCTAACATCGCCGACACCTACCTACACTTATTAACCCCTAATCTGCCGACCCCAACATCGCCACAACTATATTAAATGTATTAACCCCTAAATCTAAGTCTAACCCTAACCCCCCTAACTTAAATACAATTTAAATAAATCTAAATAAAATAACTACAATTAACTAAATAATTCCTATTTAAAACTAAATACTTACCTATAAATTAAACCCTAAGCTAGCTACAATATAACTAATAGTTACATTGTAGCTAGCTTAGGATTTATTTTATTTTACAGGCAACTTTGTATTTATTTTAACTAGGTAGAATAGTTATTAAATAGTAATTAACTATTTAATAGCTACATAGTTAAAATAAAGTCAAATTTACCTGTAAAGTAAAACCTAACCTAAGTTACAATTACACCTAACACTACACTATAATTAAATAAATTCCCTAAACTAAATACAATTAAATACAATTATCTAAACTACGGAAAAAACCCCCACTAAATTACAGAAAATAATAAAATAATTACAAGTTTTTAAAACTAATTACACCTAATCTAATCCCCCTAATAAAATAAAAAAGCCCCCCAAAATAAAAAAAGCCCTACCCTATACTAAATTACAAATAGCCCTTAAAAGGGCCTTTTGCGGGGCATTATCCCAAAGTAATCAGCTCTTTTACCTGTAAATAAAAGTGCAATACCCCCAAACATTAAAACCCACCACCCACACACCCAACCCTACTCTAAAACCCATCCAATACCCCCTTAATAAAACCTAACACTAACCCCTTGAAGATCACCCTACCTTGAGAAGTCTTCACCCAACTGGGCCAAAGTCCTCAATGAAGCCGGGCAAAGTGATCCTCCAAACGGGCAGAAGTCTTCATCCAAGACGGGAAGAAGAGGTCCTCCAGATGGGCAGAAGTCTTCATCCAGGCGGCATCTTCTATCTTCATCCATCCGGGGCGGAGCGGCTCCATCTTTAAGACATCCGACGCAGAGCATCCTCTTCAAATGACATCTAACTGAAGAATGAAGGTTCCTTTAAATGACATCATCCAAGATGGCGTCCCTTCAATTCCGATTGGCTGATAGAATTCTATCAGCCAATCGGAATTAAGGTAAAAAAAATCCTATTGGCTGATGGGAGTGAGCTGGCATTCTATTGGCTGATTGGATCAGCCAATAGAATGCAAGCTCAATCCTATTGGCTGATTGCATCAGCCAATAGGATTTTTTCTACCTTAATTATGATTGGCTGATAGAATTCTATCAGCCAATCGGAATTGATGGGACGCCATCTTGGATGAAATTTTATTTAATTTAAAGGAACCTTCATTCTTCAGTTGGACGTCATTTGAAGAGGATGCTCCGCGTCGGATGTCTTGAAGATGGAGCCGCTCCGCGCCGGATTGATGAAGATAGAAGATGCTGCCTGGATGAAGACTTCTTCCCATCTGGAGGACCTCTTCTTCCCAGCTTGGATGAAGACTTCTGCCTGTCTGGAGGACCACTTCGCCCGGCTTCGTTGAGGACTTCGGCCCGGTTGGGTGAAGACTTCTCAAGGTAGGGTGATCTTCAAGGGGTTAGTGTTAGGTTTTATGAAGGGGATATTGGGTGGGTTTTAGAGTAGTGATGTCGTGAATTGTTCGCCAGCGAATAGTTCCCGGTGAACATAGCTTGTTTGCGTTCGCAACGACGGGCGAACATATGCGATGTTCGATCCGCCCCCTATTTGTCATCATTGAGTAAACTTTGACCCTGTATCTCACAGTCTGCAGACACATTCCAGCCAATCAGCAGCAGACCCTCCCTCCCAGACCCTCCCAGCTCCTGGACAGCAGCCATTTTAGATTCATTCGGAAGCTGCATTCTTAGTGAGAGGAAGGACAGTGTAGCTGCTGCTGATTTAATAGGGAAATTGATAGCTAGGCTAGTGTATTCAGTTTCCACTACAGTCCTGAAGGACTCATCTGATCTCTGCTGTAAGGACAGCACCCTAAAAAGCCCTTTTTAGGGCTAGAACATCAGTCTTTTAAAGCACGTTATTCCAAACAGTTTAGGGATGTTAGGTGATTTATGCCCTTTATGGCTTAAAAACAGACTCTGCATCAACTTTGTAATTTTCCATGGGAGTTTTGCCATGGATCCCCCTCTGGCATGCCACAGTCCAGGTGTTAGTCCCCTTGAAACAACTTTTCCATCACTATTGTGGCCAGAAAGAGTCCCTGTGGGTTTTAAAATTTGCCTGCCTATTGAAGTCTATGGCGGTTCGCCCGGTTCGCCCGTTGGCAAACAGTTGTGGAAGTTCGAGTCCGCCGTTCGCGAACACAAAATTTTAGGTTTGCGACATCACTATTTTAGAGTAGGGGTGGGTGGTGGGTTTTAATGTTGGGGGGGTATTGTACTTTTTTTACAGTTAAAAAAGCGGATTACTTTGGGGCAATGCCCCGCAAAAGGCCCTTTTAAGGGATATTTGTAATTTAGTATAGGGTAGGGCTTTTAATTATTTTGGGGGCTTTTTTATTTTATTAGGGGGATTAGATTAGGTGTAATTAGTTTAAAAAACTTGTAATTATTTTATTATTTTCTGTAATTTAGTGGGGGCTTTTTCCGTACTTTAGATAATTGTATTTAATTGTAGTTAATTTAGGGAATTAATTTAATTATAGTGTAGTGTTAGATGTAATTGTAACTTAGGTTAGGTTTTATTTTACAGGTAAATTTGTCTTTATTTTAACTAGTTAGCTATTAATAGCTTTTCAGCAAGTGATATCAAGAGAATGAAGCAAATTAGATAATAGAAGTAAATTAGAAAGTTGTTTAAAATGACATGCTCTTTCTAAATCATGAAAGAAAAAATGTGGGTTTCATGTCCCTTTAAAGAGACACTGAAGTTAGACAACAAAGTACAATATTTGAAAAAAAGAATAGCTTAAATAGTATTTTTGCAATATAAATGTGTTACATTCTTTAAACCTAAAGTTGTTAAAATTGAGAGAGAACTTGCCTATGGTACTATAGCATTGTTTGTTCTCCACACAGCTCGCTATCCTATGCTCCCAAGCCAGCATTAGTGCATATATAGAGCTACCTTTTCAGCTAAGAGGCCCCACTGGCTGTGGCAGTACTAGCTGTGTACAGTTTTCTGTCTTATTTTATCAGAAATAAAACAACTTGCAAGGGGAACTCAGTTTAGGCAGCTAAGAAAACTTGTAGGTAGAAGTGTAAGTAATGTAAGTTTTAGCGGCCCTCACTGCAGAGACTAGTTTGTTGCCAAGGTAACCCAGGCTGCACAGGAATTGTAAATCAACTGTAGAGCACATCTATCAGAGCAGGGATGCAGCTTCTGCTTTATGATTTGTGATAAAGTAAACAGAAAACTGTTTCCTTCATTGTTATGTGCATTATACTCTGCACAGCTAGTACTATTACAGCTAATGGTAGCTGAGTAGGAAGCTCTATTCATGTAATACAGGTAATTAGGGAGCATAAAACAAAAAGTGAGCTGTGTGAGGAAGGAACAATACTATAATAGCCGCGTTCGGCAAGCGCTCAGAGTGAGTGCCGGCTCATCTGCTTCAGCATTGATGTGGCACTATGGAGACATCACAAGTAAGGGAGCTTAGAAAAAACTTTCCCAGTGCAACGTCTCCCATCACCACGCTGCCCGTACAAATTCTTCACAGTGCAACGAAGAACAAAGAAGCCAAAGACTACAACTCCTGGCATGCATTTATTATTAAACTATCTCCAAACCAGTTGTTCTCGTATTAAACTATCTCCAAACCTGTTGTACTGCTACTAAACTTTACCCTGCTCTTTTATGCTTTTTCCACCTACATAATTATATTTTACATGTTTTCAAATGTATTACTATGTGCTGTTATATTGAGGTATTTTCATGTTTTTTTTTAACAAATTGTTTTTTAATGATGGCTGGGGATGTATGGTAATTAATTTCCCTTTTTTAATTATGTGTTTATCTCCTGCAAATGGTGTTAAACATATAGTCAAAGCATTGCATCTGTGGCAAATTTACAACACTATATATATATATGGCTAGATTATGAGTTTTGCGGTAAGAGCTGCTCAGTACTAACTTGCAAGTTATTGTCACCGCTCACCTCCCTACAGGGCTGGTATTACAGGTTTACAAAAACCCGGCGTTAGCAGGCAATATTGCAGCGTAAAGCAAAATTGAGCTCCATACCGCACTCCAATACCAGCGCTGCGGTGAGCTGGGTTTACGTGCTCGTGCACGATTTCCCCATAGACATCATTGGGGAGAGCTGGCTGAAAAAAAGTCTAACACCTGCAATAAAGGAGCATAAAGCTCCGTAACGCAGCCCCATTGATTCCTATGGGGAAATCAAATTTATGTTTACACCTAACACCCTAACATAAACCCGAGTCTAAACACCCCTGATCTGCCGCCCCCGACATCGCCGACACCTACAAAATACTTATTAACCCCTAATATGCCGCCCCGACACCGCCGCTACATACATTACACTTATTAACCCCTATTCTGCTGCCCCCAATGTCGTCGCTACCTACATTACACTTATTAACCCCTCATCTGCAGCCCCCAAAGTCGCTGGCACCTACATTACACTTATTAACCCCTAATATGCCGCCCCCCGACATCGCCGCCACCTACATTATATTTATTAATCCCTAATCTGCTGCCCCCAATGTCGCCGCCACCTACATTACAGTTATTAACCCCTAATCTGCCGCCCCCAACATCGCCGCCACTATACTAAAGGTATTAACCCCTAAACCTAACCCTAACACCCACTAACTATAATGTAATTAAAATAAATCTAAATAAAACCTACTATTAATAACTAAATAATTCCTATTTAAAACAAAATACTTACCTATAAAATAAACCCTAAGCTAGCTACAATATAACTAATAGTTACATTGTAACTAGCTTAGGTTTTATTTTTATTTCACAGGCAAGTTTGTATTTATTTTAACTAGCTAGACTAGTTAGTAAATAGTTATTAACTATTTACTAACTACCTAGCTAAAATAAATACAAAATGACCTGTAAAATAAAACCTTACCTGAGTTATACTAACACCTAACCTTACACTATAATTAAATCAATTACATTTATTAAATAAAAGCTGGGAGAAGTCTTCATCCAAGTGGCAAAAAGTGGTCCTCCAGATGGCATAAAGCAGCCAATAGAATGCAAGCTCAATCCTATTGGCTGATTGCATCAGCCAATATGTTTTTTTCACCTTTAATTCCGATTGGCTGATAGAATTCTATCAGCCAATTGGAATTCAAGGGATGCCATCTTGGATGATGTCACTTAAAGGAACCTTCATTCTTCAGTCGCCGTCGTCAGAAGAGGTGGATTTCTTAAAGATGGAGCCGCTCCGCACCGGATGGATGAAGATAGAAGATGCAGTCTGGATGAAGACTTCAGCCGTCTGGAGGACCACTTCTTGCCGCTTGGATGAAGACTTCTCTCAGCTTCGTTGAGGATGGATGTCCGGTCTTCAAAAACTGAAAGTGGATCTTCGGGGGTTAGTGTTAGGTTTTTTTTAAGGGTTTAATGGGTGGGTTTTATTTTTAGCTTAGGGTTTTGGGCAAGGAAAAAGAGCTAAATGCCCTTTTAAGGGCAATGCCTATCCAAATGCCCTTTTCAGGTCAATGGGGAGCTTAGTTTTTTTTAGTTAGGATGTTATTTGGGGGGTTTGGTTGTGTGGGTGGTGGGTTTTACTGTTGGGGGTTGTTTGTATTTTTTTTTTACAGGTACAAGAGCTGATTTCTTTGGGGCAATGCCCCGCAAAAGGCCCTTTTAAGGGCCATTGGTAGTTTATTGTAGGCTAGGGGTTTTTTTGGGGGGGGGGCTTTTTTATTTTGATAGGGCTATTAGATTAGGTGTAATTAGTTTAAATATTTGATAATTTGTTTTTTTTGTGTAATTTAGTGTTTGTTTTTTTATTTTATATACTGTATATATATATATATATATATATATATATATATATATATATTTTGACAGACTTGCATTTTAGCTAATAAGTGCCCACTAGACTAGATTGTCCCTTTAAGGTGAAATTTGGATTGTGAGAAACAATATTGGCATATTTTACGCACATAACAATAATGGAAAAGAGCTGTCTATAAACAAAGAAAATGGTTGATTGCGACCACATCAACATAAAAAACTGCTTAGCAATCAAATTCTGCATTACAATATACAAACAACCAATAAACATTTTTTTAAAAAGGCATTTAAACTGTTACTGTATTAATGATTTAAAACAAATAAATAACAAGTGCCCTGTATAAAGCTTCACAAATAGTCAAAGGATATAAGGCTGATGTAATAAGCCAGGAAAGGTGTAGATCGGTAGTCAGAGTCGCTGCCACTCATGAGACACAGCACTGGATCCTAGATGGTGCTAAGTAAAACAAGAACAGGTAGAAAGGAGCAGACTCCTCTATGTGTAGTAGTAAAATAAACAATGGATTTATTAAAACACAATTGCACACTCACACTTTATGACCTCAAACGGGTATGAGGTATGTTAAAAGCATCAAAACATATGTTTTCCCACAATGGAGTCCACACAGAGAACCTAGAATAACCTCTCGCAATGTCTCAGACCGTCCTAGGTACTTGGGGATAGCAGATGAAAGAATATTCTCCTATGTCTCCGGACCAGTGGGCTGTTAAAATTCAAACAAACTGCCACATGCCGAACTACCCGTTTCAATGTTAGCCGGCTCAGTGAACAGCTGCTCGGTGTGGTGTCAAGCCGGTGGGTGTGATTTTACTCGTTCCATAGGGGAACTCGTGTCAGGGTGCCAGGAATCAGACTGAGATGAGAAGTGTAAAAATAGTTACACCTTTATTAATAACAAAAAAATAATAAAAAGTCCACAAGTCAAATAACAAGCCAGGAGTCAAAACCTGGTAGTCAGACGAGCCGAGTCAGGAGCCAAAGTGAATAGTCAGACGAGCCGGAATCAGGAACAAGGAAAACAGCAGAGTCAGGAACAAGCCAGGGATCAGGAACCAGGAAGGACGTCAGACAGCCAGGTAATACACAGGAACTTTCACAAACTGGTCTGAGACAACGCAAAGGCAAAGAATACTTAACAGAGGCCCTTTAAATAATAAGTGATGACATCACAATTCTGAGATTGCATCCTGTCTCACACAGATGATGCACACCAGTCTGGCCATAAAAGGAAGTGCAGGAAATGAGCAGCATCCCCCACAATGCACTATAGTCAGCAAGAGTGGTGAGTAAAATGGCTGCCAGCAGAACATGGCTAACAAAACAGGGAAAAAACCTGGACAACTTCTTACTTTGTCAGAGGCTGCCAACTCTCTCTATAGACCATCTTAAAAGTCTGTCAGTATACATCACGTGTTCTCAGAGTCACCTTCTTCTTAAACCAATAAAACGTGAATTATTATCTGACAGGTATATGAAGGAACATAACCAATGTAATGGAAAAGGTAACAACTATGAACAAGATAGATACAGAATAACATTATACAAAAAATGTGTGCAATCCACCTATATTCCACAGAGTATACTTTGACTGATCTGGAAATAGGTATATAAAGAATGCAACTACAATCCATTCTATACATCATAATATAACAAAGTGTATCAAAGGAATTAATTGTTAATAGTACCTATTTAAAACAAGTAACAAAAAATAGGGTAAATAATTAATTGAAATAACCTAATCCAACAGACACAAATATATAGAAAATAATAAAAAATACAAAAACTCTAAAAATGACACTATTCTCATAGTCGATAATCACTAAGTTAAATTAAATTAAAATGTGTTAACTTAATATGTGTAAAAAAACGGGGAGGACTGGTATGTCCATGTAAGAGGAATACAACATTTTACATTTTATATTTTATATTATATATTGACTGGGGCACACTAGCTCAGTGAATAGATCAAAATGTGCTTCTATATTCTACCAGATGGTAATTTTTTTATTTTAGTATATGCGGCTATACCAAAAACTAATAACCCAATGTGCATAGAGCTATCTTATTACATATCTACCCTCTAATAAATAATACACCTTTGTGAAGATGGGAGTGTACCGTATTTATTCGAGTATAACGTGCAAACTTTTCTACCAAAAAAAGAAATCAAAGTTTGGGTGCGCGTTATAAACGAGGGCTTGGGTGGGGTGGCAGTGGCGGCCGGTCCATTGAGGGCGCAGGCGAATTGTGAGTTCGCACTGCGCCTTTTCTGGGCTGCAGCCGCTCACTGTACGCGAGGGTGAAGAAAAAAAAACGTCCCCTCGTCGCGTACAGTGGGCGGCCCGAACTGGGGGTGGGAATTCTTATTATCCGCTGTATGGTCGCCGCTTCATTTCCTCGCCTCGCCCACACGTTACGGTAAGCATTGCTTTTGTACAATTCAGTGTTTTACGTACCGTAATTCAGTGTTCTTCATATTCTAATTGATATACTGGTACCCGTTAGATGGCAACTCAGGGTATCAAGAGAAAACGTTCTGCATATGACGCTTCATTCAAGCTCAAAGTTGTAAATGAAAAATGAACTCGAGAAGAATGGGAACAACTCTTTAGTGTATCTGATGATGAATCTGACTTTGAAGCATTTTAAATAAATATTGTTACCGGTAATTTTATTTCGGTATTGTGTTTCTACCAGTTTACGTTGTCAATAAATGATTTTTATCATGGCCGCACATGTTCAACAACGTTTTTTGTCAATTACAATGCTTGGTGTGAAACAAAATTTTATATCGATTTTTAATAGAAAATTAGGGGTGCGCGTTATACACGTGTGCGCGTTATACTCGAATAAATACGGTACCTATTTGTCAATTAAAAAGGCTGCTAAATTGATATCTCTATTCATGCTCATTGGTTCAAGGTTACCTTAAGTTCGAATCCAGTAAATTTCCCTACGTTCGCAAGGCAATATCTCTATTACCCCCTCTAATATCTGATTTGACCAATTCTATAGCTTTAACTCTAAGACTACTAATGTCTCCATGGTGAATGGTAGTAAAATGAGCTGAAACATGTTTTCTAAAGCGTGTCTTCGGACTTCGCTTTGTTCTCCCTATATAGACCTTGTCACATGAACACGAAAGATGGTAAACTACAAATGTGCTCTTGCAATTAATATACTCTTGGCTAGCAAATGTCCTATCTCCTCTAAGTGAAGCAAATTCTGTATACTTTGAGTCACTCTCCTTCCACAAAAACCTTTTGCTCTTTTTTGTAACCAATTCTGTTGTTGTTCTTTGTCTGTTAATCTACTTGAGGCTAGAATGTTCTTCATATTTTGGTGTTTCTTAAAGATCACCTGATGTTTTTCCGTTAATACATTCTTCAATACCGGATTCTGCAAGAGAATATGCCAATGTTTCTGAAGGGATCTTTCTATTTTGCGGGAAGCTTGGTTGAATTTAGTTATAAAAAGTGGTCTTTTTCAAGTGTTTTTTTTTTGGTAAGTTTATTAATCAGTTAACCTGGTTCCTAGCTCTAGTATACACTTCTTGTATTAATACTGGGTCATAACCCTTGTTCACAAAGCGTTTTTTCAAAATGTCAGATTCCCTATCATAAGTATCCTTGTCGGTTCAGTTCCATCTTACTCTTTGGAACTGCCCGAAAGGAATGTTTCAAATCCACTTTTGGTAGTGGCCACTTGTGGCATGAAGGTAGGCATTAGTACCAGTCTCCTTGCGATATAGACTAGTGACAATTTAATTTTCTCAAAGAAAGCTCTAGGTCAAGGAAAGTGATTTTCTCCTTACTATGTGGCTGTAAATTTAAGGTTTAAGAGATTTTGGTTCACATATGAAATCATATCTTTAATTTCTTCTTCTGGCTCCTGCCAGATGATAAGTATGTAATCTATGAAGCCGCACCACTTTACTATCTTTGTGGAGAAGGGATAATTTGAAAATATATTTATCTCCTCTCACCACCCCATATAAAGATTTGCAAAATTGGTGGCAAACTTTGTCCCCTTCGCCGTTCCTGTAGTCTGTAGGAAAAAAATCTCCCTCAAAGAGAAAGTAGTTCCTTTTAAGAATATATTTAATGCTATCCTTAATGAACATTGCTTGAGTTAAATCTATATAATTGTTTGTTTTTAAATAATACTCAATAGCTATTAGGCCTAAATCGTTGGGAATTGAGTTATTCAGGGAGGAAACATCTAGGGTCACCCGCATATATTTCTCTTTCCATTAACATCTACTTAGTTGATTTATGATGTCTGTGGTATCTCTCACATAGGACTGCAAACAGGGGAACAGTGGTTTTAGTATTGTGTCAACATATTGTGATTACTTCGTAGTCAGGGATCCCACACCACAATTCGGGGTTCAGTCAACTGGAAATATTAAAACACGGATTTGTCCAAAATGCCCTGTTCTCTAGTTGTTCTAATTAATGTCATATTAACCCTTAAACTTCTTTGTTGGGTTAGTTCTTAGCCTAACATAAGTACTTACATCCCCATGTAATCGATAAGCTTCTCTAACATAGTCTACTCGATTTTGTAAGACTATCCCTCCCCCTTTGTCAGTCTCCCGAATTATCAAACCCTTATCTTTCTTTAATGTTTCCAAGGCTTGTTTCTCTCCAAAACTCACTTGTTTTAAATTGTTATGATCAACAATACATTGATTTGATACACTTTGTTATATTATGATGTATAGAACTGTTTGTAGTTGCATTCTTTATATGCCTATTTTCAGATAAGTCAAAATATACTCTGTTGAATATAGGTGGATTGCACACATTTTTCGTATAAAGTTATACTGTATCTATCTAGTTCATAGTTGTTACCTTTTCCATTACATTGGTTATGTTCCTTCATAAACCTGTCAGGCAATCATTCGCATTCTATTGGTTTAGGAAGAAGGTGACGCAGAGAACATGTGATATGTACTGACAGGCTTTTAAAATGGTCTACGAAGGGAGTTCCCCTACGTAGCGCGTCAGACCATGCCCACCGTCTTGACGCCACACTGAGCAGCTGTACCCTGTATGGCTAAAATTGGATCGGCTAGTTCAGCGTGTGGCAGTTTGTTTGAATTTTAACAGTCCACTGGTCTGGAGACATAGGAGGATATTCTTCCATCTGCTCTCCCCAAGTACCTAGGGTGCTCTGAGAGATAGCGAGAGGTTATGCTGGGTTCTCCGTTTGGATTCTGTTGTGGGACAACACATGTTTTGATGCTTTTAACATACCTCATACCTGTTTGAGGTCGTAAAGTGTGAGTGTGCAATTATGTGTTTTAATAAATCCATTGTTGTTTCTACTACTACACTTAGAGGAGTCTGCGCCTTTCTACATGTTCATGTATTAATGATTTGTAAAAGTATTTTAAAAGCCTGGTGAGTATCTTTATCTTAACTTGCTTAATTGTGGCTTAATTGTAGTTAGCTGTAAATAATTGTTAATAAATGACATGTGAGGATCTTGTCACTAACCCTATACCAAACCTTACATTCACTGAGGACTGTGGCAGGTTAGCTTTGGAAGATCTGTATTTCACAGGAGCAGTGGGCCCAACAGATAATGCCAATTTACCCAAATTTAAAGGTAATTCGACCTTCTACCCCATACAAAGCAGGGGCCAAATTTTAGAAACCTTTCAAAAGAGAATAGAAAATGATCTCACTGCTCTGTCGTCCAATATTAGATCAGATCTGGGTAAATTTAACCAAACCAGAAAAGAAAAAGAGGCTCTAACCAAATTACAAAAAAATGAACAGATAGTGATCAGAGCAGCGGTTAAGGGGGGCTCAATAATGTTACGAAACAAAAGTCAATTCATTTGTAAAGCAATGAGACAATTAACAAACACTGATCAATATACACTACTCAGGAAAGACCCCACAAACGATTACCAACTTGAATTAATGGATTTATTAGATGAAGAAATAGGAATGTTTGATGATAATACCTATAAATACCTACAAGTAGATTTCCCTATAAGACCCAGCTTCAATCACCTTCCTAAGGTGCACAAACCAGGGACAGAAATACAGGATAGGCCAATCATCAATGGTATTGGCTGCCTAACTGAGAGACTCTCACAATGGCTGGATGCAATACTCCAGCCATTTGTTGAAGATCTACCGAGTCATCTGACTGACACAAAACACCTGTTTTGGTTGTTAAGAGATGAAAACTGGCAAAAGTCTAATATGTGGGTAACCATAGACGTAAAAGCACTTTACTCATCTATACCACATAAAGAGGGCCTTAAAGGCATCAGATGGTTTCTGACTAGATCAGGGCAATTTGAAGATGAACAGTGCGACTTTATAATATGTGTTACACACTACCTATTAACCCACAACTATTTTTGTTTTCAGGACAACTTCTATCTCCAGAGATGTGGGACTGCAATGGGGGCTAAGTTTGCCCCCTCCTACACCAACCTCTTCATGGGGTGGTGGGAGCAGTCCCACATCTATGGAGATAGAAACCAGTTCAAACAGCACATCCAGTTTTTTAAGAGATTTATAGATGATCTCATTTTGATTTGGCAGGGAGACCCAAGCTTAATAACAAAATTTATTGATGGATTAAATGACAACGATATAGGTTTGGGCTTTACCTTTGAGACCGATTTGAATACTATTAACTACCTTGATGTATCTCT